>NW_024412430.1:18874215-18881357 GCF_014898765.1 Herpailurus yagouaroundi | reverse complement strand
CGTGGGATCGAGCCCCGCGTCGGGCTCAGGTCAATGATCTCCCAGTGTGTGGGATCGAGCCCCGTGTCGGGCTCATGATCTCCCAGTGCGTGGGATCGAGCCCCGCGTCGAGCGGGCACTTCTGACCTCGCAGAGCCGGCTTGGGGTTCTCTCTCCCTCTCTTTCTGCCCCTCTCCCCCACTCTCTTTCTCTCTCTCAAAATGAATACATAGACTTAAAAAAAGAAAAGGAAAATCAAGGTTGACAATTCAAGCTCTTTACAAAACAAGAAGGAAAATTTTGTTTCAAGCATCTAAAATCTTAACAGTAGTGTGGCCACTACGATCAACCGCGACACATTTTGTCATTAATGATCTCTTTAAAGGGGAAGTCTTACTGCAAACTGCTTGCATTAAACACCTTGACTTAAAAATTCTGTCAATGCAAGATGAAATACTATTTAATGGGCTCCCCATTTCGGAAGCATTTTTTATAGAATTAACTCATTTTCCTGCACTCTCTGGATGTGCCATGTACTCCCTCAGAGTTGTAGCCGAGATGACGTTAAAGAAAAAAATTATTTCATGTTAAATTGTAAACGGTCTCTCCACGAAGCAGACAGCTGCTTGTTTTTAAGATGAGTGCCATTTCAGTGAAAAAGTAAATGAATAAAGCTAACCAATTCACAGCCCTTTAAACTGTTAAAACTAGCAACACGTTAACCTTCATTTCTTGCTGTGGGTGGGATAGAGTCCAGGACATGATTGTTTCAATAAAATGCTTTACTTCTTTCCCTGGCCAAGAATAAAATCCAGTACTTAAGAGCAGAGATAGAACAGGAAAAGAATACACACATGCAATCACAGGGCTGGAGGGGGGGGGGGGGGCAGGGAAAAATCAGGTGGCATTTAAATTGCAGGGGGTTTTGTTAACCCGGCTGAAAACAAAAGGTTTTTTTTTTTTTTTTTTTTTTGTAAAGTAATCTCCATAACCAACATGGGATCTCAGGACCCCGAGATCAAGAGTTGTATGCTCTACTGACTGAACCACCCAGGCTCCCCAAAGACTTTTTTTAAAAAGATATTTATTTACTTTTAATTATTTTTAATGTTTATTTATTCTTGAGAGACAGAGAGAGAGAAAAAAACAGAGTATAAGCAGGGGAGGGGCAGAGAGAGAGGGAGACACAGAATCCAAAGCAGGCTCCAGGCTCTGAGCTGTCAGCACAGAGCAGGACGCGGGGCTCGAACTCACAAACTGCGAGATCATGACCTCAGCTGAAGTCGGATGCTCAACGGATTGAGCCACCCAGGAGCCGCATCGCTTTTTTTTTTTTTTTTTTAATAAAACTATGTTAAGCCTTTCTAATTGCCAATGAAGTGCCTCCCATTCAATAATACAATTCTGTCTCTAGTAACACAGGCTTGAACCCTAACATTAGAGAGAAGTGTGTACTTGACCCAGATACAGGCACACACATAAAGTGATTCTCACACTTCGCCAAAATCTGTCCTATCATAGCAACAAATTAACCTACTTTTTCTATTTGGGCGCCTCTGTAAATAAATGTGTCAAAACCTGATGGAGTTTACGAGTTTTTACCATACGTGGAAATATTTCAAGTTGCTTGCTCTCTCATCCTCAATAAAGGACTACTTAAAAATCAGATTTAATCTGAATAAATAGGACAGTGCTGCATTTTGTGATAGCAGAGCTGAAATATGAAATAGTACAGCATGACACTCTTATAAAAGAAGACGTGTTTGTAGCTTAGCGCACAATAGAAATACTCCGAAGACCGTGTGCAGAGATGCTAACATGTACAAACAACCGAATGGCCTGGGGAAATACAGACCAAAGGCTCTCACTGAAGAGGGAGAGGAATCTGGGGGGTGGGGTGGGGGAGGGCAGGGAGTGGAATGGTAGAACATTTTTCAAAAGCCGCAGTCACTTCGAAAGGGGGACATTCGTTTCCTTGATACTTCCAAAGATAATGGATGGGTCTGACGAGTAATCTGAAATCCTAAGGGACACCAGCAATCGGCAATCGCGAGGTAACCCCCTTATAGGAAATTCTGCCACGGGCACGCCACCACAGAGCACGTGCGGGATGAATAATGATAACAGAGAAAGTTCTTGAATGTCTGGGATCACACTGAAGGTCTCCTCAGCTTGACTTGTCGATTTCTTCTATTTAATTTCACTTTCTTTGACAGTGGGCAAGATGATTACAAACGTATGGATAGGGCAGATTTTTTTTTTTTAAGTGTTTCAGTGTTTACCTGAAGGCTATTTAATTGCAGTTTCAGATTCTTTTTAAGAGTTAACTGATAAAAGACACCGTGTTCTGATAACCAAGAGCCTTATAATACAAAGATCATTCTGACTCTAAAGAAACTGAGTCCTCAAAACAGATTATTATGAATGGCATCTAGAAAATCCCTACTAAACTTTATCATAAAAACAAGCATAAGCTCTCTAATTAAAACCGTATGAAAAACAGCAATTTTTTTGAAGCAGTATTTTTTTTTAACTACAGGAAAAGTATTTGCAAAGAAATTTGAGAGGTAATTGGGGGTAGTGGTAATACAGATTCATTTTGAAACTGAAAAGCTCTTATGTAATGTCTGTGATCAAAGGTCAACATCTTTCGACATTCTCCACGAGTCCGATCTGGATAAGAATCAACTCAAATATAATTTAGGAAAATAACAGGATATCAAACAATGTGTTAATGCTGTGAAATACTGGCATACCTTGCAAAACCCAGAAATGCATATTAAAGGAAACTTCAATTACATTGTTTCTGTCATATTTTGAACCGAATCCCAAGTTGCTCTCATTCCCTCAATACAAATTAAAAATAAACAACTCCTCACAGCATCACTGCCATCTGGATTACAATGGAAATAATGAAGTATGTGTGATTTTAGCTCGGGTAAAAATAAAGCCGAGGCAATATGACTGCACCTTTTCCATTCCATGCTCCCATCACGTTCACGTCTCGGAACTGACTATGGACCAAGGCAAGGTCAACTAGAAATATCCACTGGGCTGGTGAGTCAGGCAGTTGCTCAACACGGGTAAGCGCTCTAACAAAGGGTTTTTAATTTTCAGGTTGTTGCATCACACCGATGTTATAATTGCCCTTCGCAAAGATAAGCCCTTAACACAGAAAAGGAAATTGTTTCAAAAGCTGCAGTGAGCTTGTACTCCTGCTCTGGGGAGGGGGAGAGACAGCCCGTTTTTGGGCCGGTGGTCGGGCTCTGTGCCTCCAGTCCCTCACCTATAAAATGGGGGCGGTGACAGAACACAGCACAGTGGCCAGGCACACGCAGGACTAGGGTCTAGGGAGGATGCTTTTAATTTCATTTCTGAAGAATGAGCAGCATCGAGGCAACGAGCCTCTCGTGATTCTTAGGGAAGCACTGCCCCATGTCGATCGGACGAAATCGTCTCTTAATCAATCAAAAGGGCTGAACGTGAACGTGACCGGCTTCACGGAGCACGGCCTCAGTTTCCAACCACCCAGGCTGCACCCAGTCCTTCCCAGACGTGTCATCTGTGGGGTCCCACGAGCCGCGGCTGGTCTCGGACCATACGAGTTCGCAAGTGGACGATCCAGGCCAAGGAAAACCGTCACAAAGAGGTGAAGGGAACTGGAAAAGGCCGCGCTGTGTGTTCCTTCTAACACTTCCCCAAAATATTAACCCAGTGACTTGGGTGGTTGTACAGTACGTCAAGAACTCCCTTCAAACTTAAATCACCCTGGAACGCAATGGCACAGTTTGGGGGGGGGGGGGGGGCGGTTATTAGAACAAAAACATATTCCAAGAAGGATCTTCACTTACAGGCTTAACTCAAACTTCCATCCTTACTATCACTGGACAGAGACTTAGGCAGAGGAAAAAAATCAAGGTGAGTATCTTTATTAAAAAACAAAACAACCCGGTTTCTGGTCAACTACACGAGGAAAGCTGTGCTCCTCACACCTACCCAGCTGGACAGGTTGTGTGTGCTCGGTTTACCGGGGACACCAGTGGAGATCCCAGCCCCTCCCAAACCACAGGTTGGGGCTTGGACCCGGCTCTTCGGGGCCTGCGCTCTTAGCGCTTTGCCAAAGCTGGCCCCGACCGATTGACAGCGGCCTTGGAGCTCAGGAGAGAAACCGACTGGGGGCAGGGATGCGGCACGTGACCCCACAGAAGAAACTTTCCAACGGAGTGGACTGCCGGCGAACACCTGTGATGTGGTCGTGGATTCACTGCGAACCAGTTGAGCTCACTCTCTTGAAGTCTCTACGCCAGGATGAAAGTACTGTAGTCTTACAGTAGGACAGCGGCGTCTACGTGGGCGTTTTGATTTCTACTTTATTTTGAACTCGGGGGATTCAAGTTCTTTCTACTCTAGCCTTTGACCGCAAGAAGTAAAGGTTCAAAAAAAAAAAAAAAAAGAAAGAAAGAAAGAAAAATGCATCCACTCGACTAGCCACAGTCAAGCTGGGGCGCTCCTTCCCATCGCCACCGTCAATGCTGGAGCGCCCCCACCCCCAGTGCCTGTGGTCTGTTGACATTTGGAGGTTTTCTCGGTCTTTCTCACTTCACCAATCCAGAAGCACTTGGCTCCGGCTCCAAAATACAATGAAGCTGCAGGAACAAAGGTGTCCGCGGTGCTCAGCAGCTCACCGGGGAAGAGCAGGAGGCAGGCCGCCAGAGCTGCCCCGTGGCCCGCCTGGCCTCTCCTCGCGCCTCGCCCCGGGTGCCGCTCGCTCCTCCCCAGCTCCCCTCCCCACCCTCCCCGGCTCCTCTCCGCTCCCTTCCCTCCGCCCGGCGAAGCCTGGGCGCACCCGCACTCCGCTGCCCAGGTCCCCCCGCGCCCCCAGCGCGGCGCCTCACCGGGACCCGCCCCCACCGGGTGGGCGGCGCAGCGGGGCCTGGGCTCTGCCAGGACCCCCTCGCCAGAACAAAGGAATGTGGGGAGGGGGCGCGGAGGCGCGCAGGCCGCGGAGCGGCTCCCGCCCAAGCGCCGCCTAGGGCGCTCCGGGGTCCCGACCCTAGCCTCCCAAGCGCCACCCCCGCATCCTAGCCCCCAGCCCCGGTCCCCCGCGGGCCCGCAGGCGGGAGGGGCGCGCCCCTGGAAGTCGCGATCGGAAGGTGGCGCTACGCGGTCCCCAGCAGGCCCGGGGCTCCCAGCCCAACCTCCAAAGTAGGTCGGGGTCTGACACCGGGGCGGGGGTGGGGGGTGGGGTGCTGGAGCGCCATCAGCTTCTTGGAAAGCAACTGCAATTATCTGGGGTAATGTGATTCATTCCGGGGATGAATCTCTGTAACGCGCCCCCCCCCAAAAAAACCCCAAACCCTGCTCTTTAATTATTTAAATGTTACGTCAGGGAAAAAAAATCTGACATAGACACCACCATATAAATATATTCACACATAATTACACTACGTCAGAGTGCCGGAGGAAATTTAAAATCTGGGTACATTATATATTCATATATCCTCACTCGAATAAAAACTAGGGTATCTACACGAAAATGCAATCTACTAACCTATATCTGTTTCCCATAAATCATATCTGGTCTGGAGGGGGGAAAAAAAAAACACGATGTGAAATAAATACTTGTGACCTCATTCGCTGTTGTTATTTACAAAAGCCAGGGCCAGAGATGACGCTTGGCCATCCCCTGCTGTTCCCAGGGAACACAGCACTTTCCTAAAGTGTCCTTTATAAAGATAAATGGGAACCAGCATCCAGCAAATCACCGCGCTCGGCGAAATGCCTTCCTAAAAATACAATCTTATCAAAGGTCTCCGAAGGCGTGAAGTTGAAACTACAGCAAATGGCCTTGAACTTGTATTTGCACACAGCCCTGGAGAAAACACCAGAAATAGCATTGCAAGGCCACAATTGTTAAAATGTGATAGGGCTAAATTTAGAAGAACGCTCATTTCATTTAGGGCAAAAGACACACATTCAGCGGCGGGAGCTAACGCAATGCCTTACCCGGTTGTCTACTTTCCTGTTTAAAATATCCTCAAAAAAAAAAAAAACTGTGACAGTGACATTTTAAAGGCTGACATTGTCCTACTTTCTTTGTAGCAAGATTATAAAATCACGTAATTAGCTCCCGCTTCCTATGCTGACTGCCAGCAAATTCGGCAGTTACATAATGCAACATTTCCAGGAAACTATTATGTGATCTGTCTTGTCGTGTCTGAAAAAGCAATGACAATAAGGTGAGAAACAGGGCTGATGGAGTGGAACGCATTAAAAGCACGGAGGTACGGAGGTCAAGACCACAATGGTTCGCCCCAGATTTAAAAATAATAGCTCGCAACACCTACGGGGCAAACCCCGAGAGTATCCAAGATCAGAATACAACCCGAGGGGTTCTTCGCGTTTTGTAGGAGGCGTGTGTACAAAATCTCCGTCTTTATCCGGGACGTGCCAATAACGACCTCCTGTCCAACGCCGCGCCACAATTTCCAAATCATCGCACAAGTACGCGCACATTCCCACATCAGCCCCGTAACCCGAGCCAATATTTCACCGTGGGCAGATTATGCAATCCGGGCAAGGACGAATCCTACAACCTTCTCGGGCGCTGGTAAGACACGCTGACGACAAACGGGCTGGAAGACGTCCGTGCAGACACAGCCCCCGACACAAACAGACGCGGCGCACGCATTCTCCGAATGCCGTCACGGTTCACGCGAGCTGCGCTCTTTCCCAGCAAGAAGATCAAGGCTCGTCCCATTTACTCGGCACCCCCCTCCGCCCCCCCCCACCCCCCGCACACACCCCCGCCGCCAGCCCCGCAGAAGGGACGAGAAAGGAGGCAGCGAGCGCTGCCCTCCCCGCTCGAGATGGCTCAGCCTCCCCGGCGCGCCTCTCCACCAAAACATCAATTTTCCTGAAATCAGGAGACATTATGCAACAGCGGCGCGGGGGGGAGAGCCAGCCGGCCCGGACTACGTGCCGGCGCCAGGGCGCTGCAATCAAAGCGGCCACCTTCAGGTGGCGAGTCCCCTCCCGGCAAAGCAGCAAAAGTTTATGTCATGAACGCCCCGGCTCCCCAGCTCCCCGCCCGCTGCCGGGGGCGCGCGGCCCGGGCTGCGCGCGGGGCTGGCCGGCGGCGGCGAGTGTGCGCGGGGCGTTCA
>NW_024412430.1:18811947-18864215 GCF_014898765.1 Herpailurus yagouaroundi | reverse complement strand
TACTAGATGACCCTAGGGCCCCCGTTCTAGATGACCCTAGGGCCCCCATACTAGATGACCCTAGGGCCCCCATTCTAGATGACCCTAGGGCCCCCATACTAGATGACCCTAGGACCCCCGTACTAGATGACCCTAGGTAAGTCACCCGAGACCCTAGCGCCTCAGTTTTTCCATCTGGGAAATAGTACAACGGTGATATTGTATGTAACTGCAGTGTTGTTTAGAGGGTAGGAGTGAGCTGACCTATGGAAAGCACTGGCCACTAGGCCCTGCTCAGGACAGAAGCCTCCCTTCAGGTCAGAGAACTTCAAGATAAGTTCCCTGCCGTGGTCTTCTCGTCTACATGCCGGCTTTCTGGCCCCAGAGTAGCAGAGGCCCTCAGGCCTCACTCAGGCCTCCTCGGCTCTCAGATAGCCAGGCCTGGCTGTGGTTCTGAAGGAGACAGACCCACGGAGGACATTTTGCTCAGGGCCACACAGCAGAAGCAGCAAGCTGGGAGGGGGGAGCCGGATGAACTCAGATGGGGGAAAACGGAACCCGGTTACTCATACAGGTATGAAGAGCTGAGGTGGGGGGGCATGGGAAGGCGAGAACGTGGAGGACGACGTGGTCCCAGAGGACGGGCCTCCCCAAGCCATTGCCAGCGGGCAGGAAGGGGGCAGAGACACATGGGGCGGGGCCAGGTGATCATGGTCACGTGCAGTGACAAGGTGGTGACAGATGCCACACGATCTGGGACTTTGAGACTTGGGCTTCCTGCTCCTCCCCACCCCCCAGATGCTCCTGCTTTGTGGCAGGGGAGGGGGCAGTGTGACTCCTGAACGGTGGGTGAGTGCTGGTGCCACGGTCCCCAGGGAGGGCCCCCACCCCCACCCCACCCCGGCCCCGGGGACAGATGCCTGCCCGGAACTTGCTGGACTCACCAGGAGATATGAGGGTGAACTCTTGGTGTAAAAGTTGGTTTACTTTCCCAGGGCTGAAGATTCCTTGAGAGAGGAGCGGACGTGCAAGGATTTGGTGCCAGGCTCTGCGTGTGCCTTTCGCGCGCTCAGGTTCTCCTCGGGGCTCCTGTAGCAGGTACTTCCAGAACGACCCCCCTCCGCTCCCCACCGTGCCCACGCGGCTCCAAGGCCTTGCGCCCTCCTGCAGTGAAGGGTGGGGGTGTTGGGACCTGGAGTCAGGCCCGAGCTGCCCACGTTGGAAGCCGGGGGCGGGGGACAGCTCGGCTGGGCACCAAGGGCGCGGAGCCGGGCTGGCCGCGTGGAACCGGGTGGAACCGAAGCCGAGGCCCTCGTGGCCCCGGCCCCCAGGCGGCGTCCCTCCTCGGGCTGTGCCGCACCTCGGCCCTTTTGCTTGCGGCCATCTGTGCGGTGGGGCCCAACGCAGGACTGGCGCTGCCCGCTGCCCGTGCCACACAGGACCCTTCTCCTAAGGCGCAAGAAGGTAACCTCTTCCCGCGTGGAACCCGCCCCTGCCCGAGTCCCGCGTGCGCTCCTCCCCAGCTGCCTGGGCCTCAGCCGCCCCAGGCCGCGGCTGCTTGCCACGTGGAGAGCGCGGCCAGGCCCCGCGCAGGGCACCTCCCCGCCCCGGGCAGCCCCGTGTGGCTGGCTTCATCCCGCTTCCTGGCTGCGCCAGATGGGACCCGGCAGGCCCCGCAGACACCCCGATGCCTCCATCACCCAGAAACGCGGCAGGGCGCAGACGCGGAGGGGCCCGCCCTTCCCCGAGGCCGCGGGTGGGGGTGCGGCAGCGGGTAGCAGGACCCCCAAGTGCAGGGGGGCGGCCCACCGCCAGGTCGGCTGGGAGCAGGAAGAGGCTGGACCTGGGTGAGCTGCTCCTTGTCACTGAGCAGGGAGGGCCTGTGGGCTTGGGAAGCTGGGGTCAGCTCGCTCACACAACCCCCCTGCTTGACTTTCCCGACCTCTCTGCCTGCCTCTCCTTTGGCCCACTCTTGGGATTGTACCTCCCGAGAAAGCCTCTCAGCACATGCACTTTGAACTAGGAATCCCACATAGCCGGTGTTTCTTCTTTCTTCTAGAAACCGTAGAAGGTATTCCCCCAAATAGGTTCCTGATGGGATGTGCCTCACGGAAATGAGCAAAGGGACAAGAAGTGAGTGTTTGAGCCCCGCCCAGAAACTGGTGCCCACGGTTCTTGTCTCTGGCAGACCACCTCCGACCTGGAGAGCGCCTTCTACACATTCCAGCAACATCGTTTAGTTTCTAAATGAGACTAAAGTTTCTTGGGAAAGCATGTGGGAAGCCACTTTTTTTTGGGGGGGGGGGTGAGATGCATTTGTTAACTTTACTGGAGAGGAGTCAGATACATGGATATGTGTTGGTGATAAAGGGGAACATTTTGAAGAGTAGATTAGAAAGGAGGACTTTCTCGTTACTGAAAAGTATCTGCTTCGACCACTGACTATTTGAAGAGCATTCTTTTCCCTGACAAATGTAATCATTTACTTAGCAGGGGAACAAGAAAGCCTTTGTATTTAAATAGGAAAGTCACCAAGGACACCCATTATTTTTGACATCAAAACTGAACGACGAGGCAGGAAAAATCCAGATTATCATGATGACAGGGAAGATGTGATCCAATATGTTCGTTTGCTTGAAGGAGGCAGGACCACATGAGAATTCAGCAGCGTGGCTGGACAGGAATTAGAATTTATAATCTATTTATAAACAGTGGCTTTCCTGCATCCGGGAGGCAGGTGGAACCGAGTGATGCCACATGACCCAAACTCCGTGTTCCTCTGCTTCCCCACGTGTGAACTGGGTGCTGATCCCGCTGCCCTCAGAGGTTCCAGGGAGTCACTATAGTTTGACTCCCTCAGTGCCCAATCCCAGGCTCATCCCTCCTTCCTCCCTGTTTTTTTTTTTGGATTTGCGAGTGTCCAAACTTTCACAGACTTCCTTGGAGGTAGGGTGGCTATTGGACATGAGTCTGGCCAGAGAGATGGACAAACTCATAGATGTCTCCTGGGTTCCTTTCTTCCTGCCTTAAAAATGGGTGTAATCCTGGAACTGTGGCACCCGTCTGGCAAGGAGAGAAGAGGTCAATGTCAGCAACGGCTTACCGCGCCTCTGAGCTTCTCGAGTGTGCAGAAGACAGATCCGGGTTCGCTTAAGCTACAGCTGGGTGAGTATTTTGTGACCTACAGATTTTCATTTGTGTCTGAATAACATGGAAAGCATAACGTAACGTGTCTGGTGCCTAAAGGAGGCTTAATAAATAAGCGCTTGCTTTTACATTTTAAAATATTATATTTAAATATATTTGAAATACGATTCGGAAAAGTGTCTGATTCCTAATAAAAAAACTTAAATAATTCATGCTATATCTAACAAAAACAAGTACAAGCCGACCTACGTAAAGAAAACTATTAAACGCTGAATAATGACATAAAAGGAGACACGTAAGTAAAGAGATTGAGCACATTTCCGGACTAAAAGAGCCAATATTATAGAGATGACAGTTATCCCCAAATTAACCAATAAAGATTATCCCACTTAGTCACAATTCCAGTGGGTATTTTGAGGGAGTTGAAAAGTTGATTCTCCTTTTCCGTTGGAAGGATAAATATCCCAAAGTAACTGAATTGGCCTTGAAAAAAAATAATAAATCTGGTGAATTTATTCAATTCATCCAACCAGATGTTAGAGCTACACTGATTAAAACAATGTGGCATCACTGAAAGAAAAATCGATCAATGAAATGGCGTTGAAATTCTAGAAATAGATTCGCATATAAATATAAAACCATATATGATAAATGATAAGTGTGATCATTTACAGCAAAGAGCATATCAGTCAGGGTTGAGCCCAGGAAATAGGTCGCTTTAGGTATTTTGGACAGAAGGTGATTTAAAATAGGGAATTAGATATTTTCTTTTTTTTTTTAATTTTTTAAATGTTTATTTTTGAGACAGAGAGAGAGAGAGAGAGACAGAGCACGAGGAGGGGAGGGGCAGAGAGAGAGGAAGACACAGAATCTGAAGCAGGCTCCAGGCTCTGAGCTGTCAGCACAGAGCCCGACGCAGGGCTCGAACCCACAAACTGTGAAATCATGACCTGACCCCGAGATCATGACCTGAGCCGAAATTGGACACTTAACCGATTGAGCCACCCAGGGGCCCCAAGGGAATCAGATATTTATTTTCACCGCCATTGAGAGTACGGAGCACATCCTAGGCTGGATCTCCTGAAATGACTCAGCCTACATAGAACCGATTCAATGAGGGGCCTCTGGATCTAACCTAGACATTGCTGCTGAAGCTATGCCAGAAACAAGAAACCAAGCCAGATATAAGAAACAACAGCCTCTCACATTCAGGGAATTGGACCATGGGGTCCAAGGCTGTGGTCTGGGCATAGAAGTCCCATTAAGAAGCTGTCCCTACCGCCATTGCTTCTTGACCTCCAGGAAGCTGGTGAATGGACACTGGAGCACCATGCCAGGAAGCTTCATGGTTTTGGAGTCCATTTGGCAGTGGCAAGGTTCAAGAGACTTGGGAAGACAGTTCACTCCTTCCTTCCAGAATCTCTCGCGAGTACATGTAAATGATGCTAGAACATTTGCTTCCAGAACCTCAGTTTCAGGGGAGTCTGGAAGTGTTTCCTCTAGCTTTCAGTGTCCCCAAGTAGAAGCCAGATAACATGAGGGTTGAGAGAATTGATCCAAAGCGTCTGCTCGTAAGGGAAAAGAGCATCACATCGGGGTCATTGGTCAGGTCCCCACCGCGCCCCAAACATAAAAACATTCCCAAGTGGGGGCGCCTGGGTGGCGCAGTCGGTTAAGCGTCCGACTTCAGCCAGGTCACGATCTCGCGGTCCGTGAGTTCGAGCCCCGCGTCAGGCTCTGGGCTGATGGCTTGGAGCCTGTTTCCGATTCTGTGTCTCCCTCTCTCTCTGCCACTCCCCCGTTCATGCTCTGTCTCTCTCTGTCCCAAAAATAAATAAACGTTGAAAAACATTCCCAAGTGATCACCGCGTTCCAAACATAAAAATATTTCCTTGCGATTGAAGATTGAGGTGTTGATGGATGCCTGGGTGGCTCAGTTGGTTAAGCGTCTGTCTGACTCTGGATTTAGGCTCAGGTCATGATCTCTCGGTTCATGGGATCGAGCCCCTAGTTGGGCTCTATGCTGACAGCCTGGAGCCTGCTTGGGATTCTCTCTCTCTCCCTCTCTCTCTGCCCCTCCCCTGCTTGTGCTCATATGCTCTCTCTTTCTCTCTCTCTCAAAATAAATAAATGAGTTTTTAAAAAGATTTAAGTGTTGAAATTACACGTAAAATGACTAAAAGACCTATGGGAGAACAGATCTATTATCTTGGGGCCAGGTGTAACATGAAATCCAGAGGCTATGGAAGAGAAGATAAATATATTTAACTGAGTAAAAATCACGCTGCTCTGGTTTGCTAACAGATACCCTACACCAAGTTAAAAGACAAAAAGGGGGAAATAGCTATCATTTTTATTCTGGACAAAGGGTTAATATTTTCAATCTGTTAGAGTTCTTACAAATCCACAGAAAAAGATCAACAGCCAATAGTGAAATAGGCAAAGGACAGGAATGACTAGTTTTTTAAACCCTCAAGTGCAGATCCCTTTGAAGCATATGGAAACATGAGTAGCTTCGTTAATAATAAATACATGAAATTACAATGAGAATTTTTTACTTCGCCAACTGGCAACGTGCCGGAGAGTGATAACATCTACAGTTGGCAGGAGTGGTATGGAAATGGGGTGCAAATGGCTGCAAACTCTAAAAGTGAGTCTGGCTGTATGTGTCAGATGTTGACAGTCCCCGCCTTTTAACCTGCAACACGCTTCCTAGAATTTGTCTCGCGGAACAACGCTACCCTTCTCAGAATCTGCCCCACAGAAATACTCACGCAAGTGAGCAAAGACGCATTTGGCAGGCTCGTTGACAGAGTGTTACCTGGACGGGGGAAGCCTGGCCACAGGTCTCAGTGCCCATCCAGGGGCCATTACTCAAATAAATGATGATGCATCCACTCAATGGGTTACTAGGCAGCAGATAAAAAGAAGCAGGTCTAGGGGCTCCTGGGGGACTCAGTCGCTTAAGCGGCTTGGCTCTTAGTTTCGGCTCAGGTCGTGATCTCACGGTGTCATGGGTTCGAGCCCCACGTCGGGCTCCTCCGTGCTGATGGTGCAGAGGCTGCTTGGGATTCTCTGTCTCCCTCCCCCTCCGCCCCTCCCCCACTCACGCTGTCTCTGTCTCTCTCAAAATAAATAAATAGACTTAACAATAATAATAATAAAAAGAAGCAGCTCTATTTCTGTGGACATTGAAAGATAGCAACAATATAGCAAGTCGGAAATAGATCTAAGTAGGGAACACGATCCCCTTGTTTCTAAAGACAAAAATGTGGACTGTATATGCAGCAGGTCTGGAGACGTGCAACCCCAGTTGCTTGGGGGGGGGGGCGGTCACCTCGGGGCTACAGGAGTAGAGCTTCCTGTGGGCAGAACTTTCATATTTTACCACCTGTACGTCTTCGAGGTTTAACATCACGAAAAGACTTGAAGATCCATAAAGAACGAAACCCCCAATTCAGCCATGGAACCTAGAAGCGTGGCGTCTAGGTGACTGACACCCCCGTTAAAGTCAAAAGGTGCTTGGAGCTCACTTGATAGATGTGGAAATTAGGACTCGCACTTCTGTTGCTCCCAAGGCCACTTGGAAGGATTTGCATTATTCCTGAGGCCACGATTTCCGAATTCTGAAGCCAGAAGCAAAGACTGCCCTGGCATTTTAAGGTTGCATGGCACCTTCTACCCCTGGCTTATGGGGATTAACTTCCCTGCCAAGGTGGCTGGGTATGTGGGACCAGCATCTCCCAGGCAACCTTGGGGTGGGCTGTGTGCAGAATATCTCTTCGGATTAGCACCTGCAGTTACTGCCTCCAGCTCTTACTGTCTGCTTCTTGCCTGCCCAATCTGCATATTATTATTTGTTTTTTTGGGGGTTTTTTTTGTTTTTTTTTTGCTTAAACTTGGTCACCTTATCTTATCTTGGCTTGCTGCTTGCCTGTGCGAGCTGTGGTAATTGGCCTATTTCGGTAATTTCCTGAATACAATCGTAGATGTTACAATGCTTCAAAATTTCCTGCGAAATTTTGTACTTGAACCTACATTTTCAACCCAGCCTCTTTTGTAAATCTATCCTTTGGTTCTTTGTAACAGATGATTCAGTACCCAAGATGCTTCAGTTAAAAAAAAAAAAAAATCATTTCTTTCAAACTTGTCAGAATGGCCGAATCCTGGGTGTGAACAGAGGCAAGAGTCTGTGATTGAGAGTGTGCGTCCACAGCCTGCTGTGCGACCCTGGGCAAATCACTTGACGTCTCTGGGCCTCAGTTGCTCCATATGTAAGTTCGACGTGAGCGCCTGTTACCTTGAACAAGACAATATTGTGGTAATTTTTGCCCAATTATCCAATCAGTAAAGCATTTGACAAGCCTGACCTGATTAACAGGTTACGGAGAGCCTTCTAGCTGTCGGGGGATGGGTAGATGGTAGAGGGGCCCAGGGAGAAAATGGCAGCCTCTGAAACCCGTCCCATTCCATCCTCACTGACTGGGCCCCAGCCAGCTTCCCCTCGGCGTGACCCTGTCCCAACCTGCCCGTTCCGCACACAGGACGATGCTGCTTCACGAAGCTTCTCTGCCTTGGCGGCTTCTCAGCACACTCAGGGGAGAAGCCACATGCTAACCATGGTCCATGGGGGTCTACGAAGCCCACCCACTTCTGTCTCTTCGTCTCACACCTCTCTTCTTGTTCCCAAGGTGCCACAAACAGCTAATCTTCCTTCAGTTTTGTTTTGTTTTGTTTTTTACTATGTTACTCTGTCTCCCACCCCAGGGCCTTTGCCTATGCTGTTTCCGCTACCCAACGGTTGGTCCGGCCTTCTTTCTCCTTCATTAGACCCAGCTTCAGGATCATCCCCGATAAGAGATGGGGGTGTGCAGCCCACATCCTTTCCTGTTTGTACTTCTTGGGGTGGTAGCACCCCAAATTCCCTCTGTGGAAGCATCCCTCCCACACTCCACGGAGCTCACACGGGGAAGCCACGCCAGGTCCAACAAATAGAAAGCTGTGAAAGTCTTTCCTTTAGTTTTCCCTGGGGAAGAGCCCTTCAGGCCTCCTAGCAATGGGGTGGGAATAGTGGCATCGTGGCCACACAGGCGGAGCGCTGAGGAATAAATGTGACCTTGTGCCCAGGCTTCCAGTAGCTCCTCACACACCCACACCTTCCTGTAACTGATCCCGAGCCTCCTGGCACCTGCACACGGAAGCTGAGCCCCTTTCGACGGATCTGACACCCGCAGGCCCCTGTGGGGCGGCCGCCTCCGCTCCGCAAGGCCAGCCCCTCTCAACGTTCAGTTTGCCCTCAGCCTCCAGTGGGTGGCTCCTCTCCCACCCCCTTTGTCCTTCTTGCCATTTCCCTGGAGGTGGAGAGAGGAGAGCCGACTTAAGGAGAATGACTGCCCATCACCACATCCAGCCAGAGGTTGGTCCCCCAGAAGCGCTCGGTCTTCTCCTCTCGGGAGGTGACCACAACCTTTTCCCGCTGTCCTCGGACCTCCTCCCTCATCCCCTCCCTGCTCAGACCCAGGAAGTGACCTCATGTGCTCCAGTCTCCAGAGGGAAGACCAATAACCACCCTCCATTTCCGGCCACTTTCTGCAAGCCAGGAACACCAACTCTGCTTAATCTACGTGGGAAGGATTTTACTGAAAGGATGTTGAGTAGCTCACGGGTTCTACAGCGAGACTGCAGGGCAACAGTTCGTCTTAGAGGAGCCAAAACCAGTGCCTGGTCAAGGGACAGAGCCGGCGCCGACTCTGGGCACAGACACTGCTGTTTCCATCACTAACCCTTCCGGTCCTGGGTCTCGGACACTTCTGCTGAAATCACAGACGATGCGTCGTTACCACGCCCACCAGAATGCTGTCGCTATAGGACCTGCTTCTTTTTTTTTTTTAATTTTTTTTTACGTTTATTTATTTTTGAGACAGAGAGAGAGCATGAACAGGGGAGGGTCAGAGAGAGAGGGAGACACAGAATCTGAAACAGGCTCCAGGCTCTGAGCTGTCAGCACAGAGCCCGATGCGGGGCTCGAACTCACAGACCGCGAGATCATGGCCTGAGCTGAAGTCAGATGTTTAGCTGATTGAGCCACCCGGGCGCCCCAAGTATCCGACGGTTTTAGCTTCAGGAATGGGGGTCCTCGTTCTCCATCACAAGACGGTGGATGCCTTACGCCTAGGAATGAGGTTCTGATGCCAAGAGGCCAAAAACAAATTGACAGTGTCCACCGTCCACCCCACTGTCTGCTCCACACATGCTTACACTTCTTCAAAAATGTCCCTGTCTAACATAGTGCAAATCTCCCTCATAAAACAAAGCCCGTTCGAGAGCTGTCCAGACTCTTCTCTTTTCTGAGAACCAGGATCTCTGTATCATGACCACTTGTCCCTTGTTGCTAAAACGATCACCTCTCCACATTTTGTAATCTAAGGACCCGATAGTGGTCATAGCTCAATAAAATGGAAAGACAAAAGTTCTTCTTAATGATGTAGAAGAAAAAAGGGAGAGATTATTTCAGATAATTTTCCTTCTACTTGAAGCAGTGAGGACTGAAATACAGGGAGCTTTTGTGGCTGTTGTTTTGTGACCGTCCTGTAGCTCTACTAAGCAAATCTAGCAAGTAGCATCTTAAATTCTTGTTCCCTCTGTCTCCTAACATCCCTCAGTTAACCCTTTCTGCTGTGGGGTGAGTATGGATGAGGAGCCACAAAGAGGTGGTTTTGACTGGCAGAGTCTAGTTCACGTGCCTGAGCCTTCGGCGGCCCTGCCTTTATAGACTTGCAGTCTAATTTGTCATCAGAGAAGAGAGGTCAGGAGCATCAGGGCATCCCCAGGGAATCCCTCGGGTGCGTGCACACTCTCCGCCTTACCCCCGTGCAAGTATGCCACTGTCCCTCCTTCCCCCTTGATAATCAGCTTGGCCCCTGCCTCTGATGGCCTCCCTGCTCCCTGAAGGTCACAAGAAGCTTCCGATGGCCAGATGGACTTCTCGACGTCCAGTTTAAAGACATAGTTGCCCTGCCAACTGGTGGGAGCACCTTCCTCGTGGGGATTAAGTCCTCTAAAGGATCAGAACCCAGAGCTGTGAGGATTGAATGAAAGACGACGACCCAGCTGACCGATAGGCTAATACAAGCCTCAGGCCCTTCAAAATGCTGCTGCAGGAACCCCTGACATCTCCGGGACCTCCCTGCCTGCGGCAGTTGCTCACTCAGCAGGAAGATGTGCCTCGCCGTCGAATTCTCTCTCGATTTGCATCTAAAACCCCGGTTGTGACAAACTAGTAGATGCGGATGGAGTTCAGCCTCCGTGTTACACGCGGGGCCCCTCAAGGGGGGTGGGAATGACACCTGAATGCCAGTTCCCCTCCGCCCCTTCAAGACAGGGCCCAATCTCTCTGTGCTCGGGGGGCCGGACGACCACCCTGCTTGGCACCAGAGTGGTTTTAGTCACTGGCAGACTGGAACCTCGGCGGTGTCGGTCGGTAGGTCTGCCCCGGTGGGGGGAGGGCTAGGCCTTTGCTGTGTCTTCGTGCCTGTCCCCCAGTCTCTGCCAGTGGTCGGTCAGACCCCTCTGCGAGTTTTCAGTGAGTATTTATTCCACAGCTGACAGTCTGGGCCGCCTTTCACTCACGGGTGCCAGGGGCCATCAGGACTCCTCTCCTTGATTCCAGACAGGGTTTCACTTCCTTCAATGACGTGCTGTCCAGGGAATTCCATCCCACATTTCTCTCAACTTCCTGAGGATCTGGGACCAGCGTTTACATCATACAGGGGACTTGGTTGCCCGCAACAGAGACCAATTCTGGGTAATGTACACAGCATGGTTATTTATTTTAATATTGCCAGCCGATTCACAGAATCCGCGGGAGGGTTGGCAAACCGGATCGGAGGCCACAGAGTCAGAGGCCGTCGCCCGAATCAGACTGCAAGAATGGTCTCCTGAAGGCGCCGCTGTCTACACTGTTGGACACGGCTGGCTCTTTCCGCGCCCTGCAGACTGGACGCAGCCACCTTCACAGGCGCTGTCCTCCAGGGAACGAACCTTCACGGCTTCCTAGCACCGTCTTCTGATGAAAAGTTGAGGACAAGGAGCCATAAAGAGGTGGTTTTGACAGGCAGAGTCTAGTTCACGTGCCTGAGCCCCCAGCTACAGGAGGCTAGAAAATAAATACATGAGTTTTCAACGTCTGTGACAGGAGGCAGACTCTGTTGTCCAAGAGAGGAAGAGGTTTCGCTGCCGTGTGACCATGAAGAATGACAAATACTCACCCTGTCCCCCATATGTACTCAGTTACTAATTCTACCTATAGAAGGTCCAGAATCAATTTCCTACTTAATGCTTCCTCCTAAACCTCTCTCTTCTTAACAGCGTTTCTGACACACAATTCACCTGCCATAAAATCTACCCATTTAAAGTGCACGATTCAGGGCTCCCGGGTGGCTTAGGCGGCTAAGCAACCAGCTCTCGGTTTCAGCTCAGGTCGTGATCTCCCGGTTTGTGAGCTCAAGCCTCGCGTGGGGCTCTGCGCTGACAGTGCAGAGCCTACTTGGGGTTTTCTCTCCTTCTCTCTCTGCCCCGCCCCAGCTCATGCTGTCTCTGTCTCTCTCTCAAAAAAATAAAGTGTACACTTCAGTGTTTTTTGGCATATTACATGATGAATGTTTGTAAATTGGGGTAAAACACATAACATAATAAAACTTGCCATTTTAACCATGTTAATTAAGTATACCATTCAGTAGCATTAATTACATTCATAATGCCGTCCAACCATCATCCCCATTTCCGAACAGAATCTCTGTCATCATAAGTGATAACGCTCTTTTTCCCCTTCCCTTAGCTCCTGATCACCTCTCCTCTACTTTCTGTGTCTATGAATGTCCCTATCCCAGAGATTTCCTATAAGTAGAATCATACAATATCTGTCTTTTTGTGTCTGGCTGGTTTTTGTGTCTCATTTAGTGTGGGCCATCCATGGTAGAGTGTGCCTCAGAACTTCATTCATTTATGGCTGAATAATATTCCACTGCGTGGAGAGATCCCATTTTGTTCATCCGTTCATCTGTGGATGGACGCTTGAGTTGCCCCACCTTTTGGTTATTGTGAACACTGCGTACACATATTTGTTGGGGTCCCAGCTCTCAGTTCCTTGGGGTATACGCCTAAGAGTGCAAATGCTCGTTCATATGGTCATTCAATGTTTAGCTATTAAAGATAGCTAAAATATGAGAAACGCAGCAAATTGTTTTCCATTAAGGCTGCACCATTTTAGGTTTCCACCAGCAATGTGCAAAGGTTCCAATATCTCCACATCCTTGCCGACATCCTTGTCATTTTCCATTTTTTTTGTGTGATAGCCTTCCTATTAGGTGTGAAGTGATACCTCATTGTGGTTTTGATTAGCATTTCCCTCATGATTAGTGATATTGAGCACCTCCTCACGTATGTATCCGTGTGTATATCTTCTTTGAAGAAATATTTTATTCAAGTCCTCTGGCCATTTTTTAAATTGAGTTGTTTGTCTTTTTGTTGTTGAGTTGTAAGAATTCTTTATATTTTGTGGATACTGGGCCATTGTCAGATATACGGTTTTCAAATTATTTTCTCCATTATGTGGGTTGCTTTTCATTATCTTAATGTCCTTTGATGCACAGAGATTTTAAAATGTGACGAAGGGCAAGTTGTCTGTTTTTTCACGGTTGTTACTGTTGCTTTTGGTGTTATATCTAGGAATTCATTGCCAAATCCAAGATCTTAAAGATTTACCCCTCTGCTTTTTCTAAGAGTTTTATGATCTTAGCTCTTACATTTAGAACACTGATCCATTTTTAGTTAAGTTTTGTTTAATTTTGTATATGGTGTGAAGTAGACGGTCTAACTTCATTCTTTTGTACCATCTGTTGAAAAACTATTCTTTCTCCATTAAATGCACTTGGCTTCCTTGCAAAACCCAATTGGCCAGCGATGTACGAGCTCATTTCTGAACTGTCAATTCTGTCCTCCTTATCTTATGTCTATTCTCATGAGTATCACATTGTTTTGATTACTATAGCTTTTGTATTAAATTTTAAAACCAGGCAATGTGAATTCTCTAACTTCGGTCTTCTGTTTTCAAGACTGCTTTGGCTATTTGAGGTCCCTTGTAATTCCATATAAATTTGAAGATTGGATTTTTTAGTTCTGCAAAAAAAGAGCCATTGGAATTTTGGTAACAAGCATTGAATCTGTAGATCTGTTTGGTTAGTATCTTTATACTATTAAGTCTTTGTATCCATGAGCATGAGATGCCTTTCCATTTACATACGTCTTAATTTCTTTCAGCAGTGTTTTGTAATGTTCAGTGTTCAAATGTTTCACATCGTAGGTTATATTTATTTTCAGGTATTTATTTTTGGAGATGCTGTTGTTCCTTAATTGCTTTTCAATGTCCTTTTCTGATTATTTATTGTGGGTGTGTAAAAATACAACTGATTTTTGTATGTTGATCTTGCTCCCCGGAGCTTTGTTGAATTCGTTTATTACTTCCAGTAGCCTTTTTTTTTTTTTTTTTTTTGGTGGATTCTCTGGGGTTTTCTCTATGTAGAATAATATCTGCAAACAGAGGTATTTCACCTCCTCTTTTCCAGTTTGGACGCGTTTTGTTTCTTTGTTTTATTTAATGGCTCTGGATAGGACAATGCTGAGTAACAGTGTTGAAAGTGGGCACCCTTGCTTCATTTCTGATCTTAGCGGGTGGTTTTAAGTCTTTCTTTTATGATATTAGCTGTAGGTTTTTCATAAATGCCCTTTATCATGTTAAGGAAATTCCTTCTATTCCTAGCTTTCTGAGAGTTATTTTTTAATCATGAAAGTATGTTAGATATTGTCAAATGACTATTCTGCATCAAATGAGATGGTCATATGGATTTTTTCTTTCATTGCATTAATGTGATATATTACATTCATTGATTTTCTTATGTTATATCACCCTTGCATTCCTGGTATAATCCCACTGGTCATGGAATATAATCCTTTCAATGTGCTGCCGGACTCAGTTTGCTAATGTTTTGCTAATTTGAAAAGTTTGAGAATTGGATTAATGCTTCTTTAAATATTAGTGGAATTCACCAGTGACGCCATCTTGTCTGGGACTTTTCTTTGTTGGAAGGTGTTTGATTACACTGTTTCAATCTCCACTTACTGTAGGCCTGTTGAGATTTTCTATTTCCTTTTAAGTCACTTTAGGTAATTTGTGTTTCTGGGTATTGGTCCATTTTATCTGTATTATCTGATTTGTTGTTATACAATTGCTCATAGAATTCTTTTATGATCCTTCTTATTTTTCTATGGTCAGTAGTAATGTCCCCATTTTCATTTCCAATTTTAGTTATTTGCATATTCTCTCTTTTTTCCTTTGTCAGTCTAGCTAAAGTTTGTCAATTCTGTTGGTCTTTTCAAAGAACCAACTTTTGGCTTTTGGGTTCATTGATATTTTCTATATATTTTCTATTTTATTTATCTTTGCTATTAATGTTATTATTTCCTTCCTCTTATTATTTTTAAGTTTAATTCACTGTTTCCACCCCATCCCCATGTCCCAAGGATGCAAATTAGGTTATTGTTCTGAGATCTTTCTTTCTTTTTTTTTTTAAAGATTCATTTTTTTTTTTTTAATTTTTTTCAACGTTTATTTATTTTTGGGACAGAGAGAGACAGAGCATGAATGGGGGAGGGGCAGAGAGAGAGGGAGACACAGAATCGGAAACAGGCTCCAGGCTCTGAGCCATCAGCCCAGAGCCCGACGCGGGGCTCGAACTCCCGGACCGCGAGATCGTGACCTGGCTGAAGTCGGACGCCCAACCGACTGCGCCACCCAGGCGCCCCTAAAGATTCATTTTTAAGTAATCTCCACACTGAACATGGGATTCAAACTCATAACCCCAAGATTAATACCTCTATGCTCTCCCAACGGAGTGAGCCAGACGCCCCAGATCTTTCTTATTTTTTTAATTTTTTAACAGCTATAAATTTCTCTCTGAGCCCTGTGTTTGATGCATATCCCATAAGTTTGGGCATATTGTGTTTTCATTTCACTTGCCTCCAATTATCTAATTTCCTTTGTGATTTCTTTGACCCATTGGTGGTATCAGAATGTTTTGTTTAATTTCCACATATTTGTGAATTCTCCAGTTTTCCTTCTCATTGATTTCTAGCTTCATTTCACCGTTGTCAAAGATGCTTTATATGATTTCAAGATTTTAAAATGTATTGATACTTGTTAGTGTCATATAGTCTATCCTAGAGAATATTCCATGTGTCCTTGAGAAGAACACGTATCCTTTTGTTGTTAGGTTGCGTGTTCTCCGTACCAGCTAGTTTACAGAGGTTGGGTCTAGCTCGCTTATAGTGTTGTTCCGGCCTCTGTATCCTTATTCGTCTTTTGTCTAATATTCTATCCGTTACCGAAAGTAGAGTATGGAAGTCTCCAAATACTGTTGTGGCGCTGTTTATCACCTCAACTCTGTCAATACCAAAGAGCTCTTGAATCCATCCTTACCCCCAAACTTGTTCCTGTTCCGCCCTATTGGCATATGGCTGGCCTCATCCTTACTCTGATTGAATGTGTTCTGCACACAGCAGCCAAAGTGGTCTTTTTGAAATCAAACACTCATCCCAACACTTCCCACCCTAACACCATTTTCCCTAGCTCTCCATTGGGCTCAGAAGAAATTCAAAATCTTTGGCGTCATTTCAAAGCCCACCATGACTTGGCCTTGCTTCCTATCTCTAGTTTCGTCTTCTTCCTTCCTTCCTTCCTTCCTTCCTTCCTTCCTTCCGCTGCCTTCTTACTTCCAGTTCCAGACATGATGAGTGTTTCGTGCTTCCACTTGCACCACTCCCGCTCTAACCTTCTGACCTTTGCTGTGATTTTTTGGTGCTGCCGAGGACTGCCCCTCATTCTGCACCTCCGCCTCTCGTAGAGAATTCCTGTTGATCACTTGAGTGTCAGTTAAGCTAGCAAATCCTTCAGGAAGCATGTGCTGACTTCCTTATGCAAAATCAGGTGC
This sequence comes from Herpailurus yagouaroundi, assembly GCF_014898765.1. NCBI lineage: Eukaryota > Metazoa > Chordata > Mammalia > Carnivora > Felidae > Herpailurus > Herpailurus yagouaroundi. The sequence continues at coordinate 18,848,046 of NW_024412430.1, read as the reverse complement.
CCCTTCCCCCCCTTTTTTTCAGAATTCCACCCATGTGCTTTGACATGTATCACAGTACTTAATACCGCATATTGGGATTACTTCTTGGTGTGTTGGTCTACACCACTAGAGCCTCTAGCATTGTGCCTGGCACAGAATAGCTGTGTTGGGCGACTCAAGCCACATATGATCGTGAATATTTGCATGTTCTTATTGACTATGGCAAGAATATGAGACCTCGGCCACTGTTTATCTGGGCCACTTACAGTGAGTAATCCTGAGAGATGAGGTAGCATCTCCTCCCAGATAAAGAGCAGGTCTCTTTCCACTTACTGGAATACCGATGACTCTCCTAAGCTCTGTGTGTTCCTGTTTTGTAACACAACTCACGGCACATACAAGCATCCATTCTGGACCCTTTGTGTTGGCCTTGCGGAATTGGGGGTGGGGTATAGGAAACCCATGTACACCTGCCGCTTTTGCCATCGATAATGAAGTCTGTTATCTCTGATCCAGGAATCTCATGTCTTCTGTTAGCATGCACACAAAATGCCAACAGGCTAACTTATTAGCTAAAATAGAATCCTAGACTCTTCGCTGACCTTAACAACACGAAGAGATAGTTATTAGCTTTCAGAACAAGACCTGGAATTGACACCTGTATTAGTTTGCTAGGGCTGTTTTAACAAAGCATTACACACTGGGGGCTTATACAACAGAAACTTATTTCCCCACAGTTCTGGAGGCTAGATAGATGAGATGAAGGCGTTGGAAGGTTTGAAATCTTCTGAGGCTTTGAGGGAAAATATGTTCCAGGCCTCCCTCCTTGGCTTGCAGATGGCCATCTTCTTCCTGTGTCTTCACATCACCCTCCCTCTGTACACATCTATGTCCAGATTTCTTCTTCTTATAAGGACCGCAGTCGTACTGGAATAGGGCCCACCTTAATGACCTCATTGTAACTTCAGTACCTCTGTTAAGACCCTATCTCCAAATACGGTCACATTCCAACACTGACATATGAATTTGGGGAGGAACACAATTCTGCCCATAAAAACACCATAAACAAAAGCAGAATACAGACATTCATCAGGTTTTACAGCATAACCTCCCCCCTCCTTTTTTGTTGTATATAATGAATCATCAACAAAAAATAATTATAAAACGAAACTTCAAGATGTCAAAGTTCTTTTGGAAAGATACAAACTTGATTTTTCCCTAGGTATTTCAAAACTTGTTCTTAAATCCTTGAAACTTGGCACTTTCTTCAAGTGGTTACACTAATAAGTCATTTTGACCATCTGAAACTGTATTTTGGAGCTAAGATATTTCTAACGTTACACTAAAGCAATTATTTATTACACATATTAATTTAAAATTGTCTATGAAATTAAAGCATAAGAATAAAGAACACTTTGTGTTGGTAGATATTTATCTAACCAAGAGAAACAATAGAATTAAAACATTACAAGTAATCACAATGTGACGACAGTCTACATTGACCTGGGATTTTTGCTTTTAGCTTGTAATATCTCATGTCTTGTTTTATTATTTATTATTAATTATGATTTGTTATTGTGTGGAATTCAACATCAGCCTTTGATGTTAAATAGAGAATTCAAGTGAATGAGCTTTGAGGAATACAAGTGAAGAATACAACAGCTAAAATAACTCAGAATTTTTGTTCCCCAAGTACAAACAAAACAGTTGGAATAGAGAAAATATTTCTTTTCCATGGAAGTCATCTTTTAGGAAGGCTTTTAATCCCAAAAATATTTGGTTTGTTTGTTTGTTTGTTTGTTTACCAAAAAATGGGGTTTTGTCTCTGAAGACATCCTATAGAAGAAACATAGTCTTCTTCTTTTTAATTTTTTTAACATTTATTTATTTTTGAGAGAGAGAGAGAGAGAGAGAGAGAGAGACAGTGTGAGCGGGGAAGGGACAGGGAGAGAGAGGGAGGCACAGAATCCGAAGCAGGCTCCGGGCTCCGAGCCATCAGCACAGAGCCCGACGCGGGGTTTGAACTCATAAACCGTGAGGTCGTGACCTGAGCCGAAGGCGGATGCTCAACTGACGGAGCCACCCAGGCGCCCCTAAAATGATTTTCTGAGATAACACGGGCTACTTTACACATAATGAGCTTCACTTGTTTAAATGGCATCGTTCGAAACATTTTGACGGTGGACGCATCCGTGAGACCATCCCTGCCTTCAAACTAAGAAACGTGTATACCAGCCCCAGAAGTTCTCTGTGCCCCTACCTGCCCTCGCCCCGTATCCAGTGAGAAATACCAGGCTACTCTCTGTTGCTGCACATTCATTCATATTTTCTAAAATTTATGTAAAGAAAACCACACCACTTTCTTTCTGGCTTCTTTCATCAGCATCATTATTTTGAGATCGAGCCATGTTGTTGTGCGTATCAATAGCTCATTCCTTGTACTGCTGGGTAGTGTTACTCTGCCTTGTGTGTTAAATCATTCACCTGCTGACGGACGTGTGGGCTGTTGCCTGGTTTGGGTTATTACTGATGTTCTTTTGTAGGCTTCTGTGTGGACAGGAAGATGTTAGTAAGGGTGATGGGGAAGGTAGAGAGATTGGGATTGTATATGTTCCTTTGTTCACTAAACATTTTAGAAAGAGGATGTCTGAGCCAGGGGCACCCCTGAGTGGAGTTTGAGGCGTGCACTTAGATGAAGATAGTTTGAGAAGTAATCCCTGGAACAGGAGTGAGGGCCCGGGGTGAGGTATACAGGAAAGGAGGTAAAGTCAATATAAGGTGCTTTGCTGGGGTTGCCACTTTAAGCAAGGAACCTTGATTCTTTTTTTTCTTTTTTTTAATGTTTGTTTATTTTTGTTTTTTTGTGTGTGTGTTTTTTTTATTTTTTCAATGTTTTATTTATTTTTGAGGCAGAAAGTGACAGAACATGAGCAGGGAAGGGGCAGGGAGAGAGAGGAAGACACAGAATCTGAAGCAGGCCCCAGGCTCCGAGCCATCAGCACAGAGCCTGACGCGGGGCTCGAACTCACAAACCGTGAGATCATGACCTGCGCCGAAGTTGGACGCTTAACCGACTGAGCCCCCCAAGCGCCTCTGTTTGTCTATTTTTGAAAGAGAGAGTGAGAGAGAGCTGGGGAGGGGCAGGAAGAACAGGAGACAGAGGATCCCAAATGGGCTCTGTGTTGACTGCAGACAGCCCAACGTGGGGCTCAAACTCGCGAATCATGAGATCATGACCTGAGCCGAAGTCAGACACTTAACCGGCCCTAGGTGCCGCCCCCCCCAGGTGCCCTAGGAAGCTTGGTTCTTAACGGACACTTCATGAAGCCAGAATTATCCACCTGAAGGGCAGCAGGCGGGAATGTCTAGCCACCAGATCCTACTCCTTATCGTTCAAGGGTTTTCCCTGGAGGAATTACTCCATGCTTCTGTGCCGTGCATGTGCAAGAACCTAGCAAACACCACTCAATTCTAGTTATGAAATAGAGAAGTAAAAAAAAAAAAAAAAAGAGCATCTGGCTGATTATGCATGGCATATGGTGTGAGTACATTGGGCACCCTCTGAAAAGCATCATAAATCCAAAAGTACTATTTTACTTATATCCTGAAAACTGCAAAAATACCTCACCCATCCTAAGCATATGGGCAATATAGAAAGATTTAGAATGGAAATGAAACGTTAACACTGCATAAGAGCAATGAGTAAACTGATTTCATCATCTTCCTGCCTGGGAACTTCCGCATGCTGTGCCCTCCAAGCCTGTAATCGGTGCTATGTGTGTGGTTTCTCGTGTATCCTGGGTACAGACTTACTCCTGGTCACCGATTTGTGGAAGATTTACTCAGCGATGCTTGTGGGGAAGAATTTGTTAAGCTACGTCGTGTTCAGAGCGACAAAGGGATTCAGTTACCGTGTCAGTACCACACTTTTAATTTTTCCAACTGATACACAGAAACACAAAATCATACCCTCAGGAAAATGAAGTGGAGTTTGACCTTATAAGCTTTGTAAACTAAACATGAAATACAGGTAAAAAGCCAAGATACTATAAAACAGAACGCGAAAGTAATAAAACAGGAAGAAAATGGGTCGATGATTAAAAATCACAGGATAATCGTGTCAGTTTCCTAAGGTTCCCACAACAAATCACCACGGACATGGTGGCTCACACAACAGAAATTCATCCTCCCACAACTTAGGAGGCCAGGAGTCTGAAATCAAGAGCTCCTGGTGGCCGTGCTCCCTCGGGAGGCTCTAAGGGAGGACCCGTCCTGCCTCTTGAGCTCCCGGTGGCTGTCACTGGTCCTCCACGTCCCTTCAGTGTCTACCCCCATCTCCTCCATCCTCACTTTGCCTTCTCTTCTGTGCCTCAGTCTCCCCTCTTCTGTCTTAAACCACCCTCTGCCTTTCTCCTGTGACCCTTCTGATTGGGTTTCGGGTCCACACAGATGATCCCGGATGATCTTCTCATCTCAACGTGCTTAATTACATCTGCAAAGACTCTTTTTCCAAATAAAGTGACATCCATAGGTTCTTGGGATTAAGATATAAGCATATCTTCGTGGAGTCACCATTCAACCCGGTACAGTCATTGTTTGAAAAAGCCATAAAATAGTCATATCCTGGACAAGTTTGATCAGGAAAAAAAAAAAAAAAAAGAAGGCACAACCAAAGAACAATAGGATAAGAAAAGTGTGTAATTATAGGTTATAGATACGGAGGATATTTAAAATTACAGGTGGGGGCTCAGTCGGTTAAGTGTCTGACTCTTGACTTCGGCTCAGGTCATGATCTCATGGTTCGTGAGTTCGAGCCCCACTTTGGGCTCTGCACTGGCAGTGTGGAGCCTGCTTGGGCTTCTCTCTCTCTCTTCCTCTCTCTACCCCTCCCCTGCTCTCTGTCTCTCTCTCTTTCCCTCTCTCTTATAAATAAATAAATAAACTTAAAAAATTCTCTTTGAAATAAAATAAAATTACAGGATAAGAAAATGCACGGCTGTGTACCGATACGTTTAAAAAGTTAAAGAATACTGACAATTTTCTAAAATGCTCAAGTTTGCCAAATTTGGCTCAAAAAGTCTTAGTATAACTAAGTAGACCATGCGTTAAAAGAACATTTGATATGGTAGTCAAATATCTTCTAGAGTAGATAGTCGAATGGTTTTATACATGAGTTCTACCAAACCTTCAAAGAACAGAAAAATTTTATCCTCTATTTCCAATACAAAAAAAAAAAAAAGATTGTGTTCATTTTCTTGAGCTGCCATCACAAAATAGCACAGGTTCATTGGCTTACAAACCAGAAGTTTATTTTCTCATCATTCTAGAAGTGAGAAGTCCAAGATCAAGCCTCCAAAAAAAATTCAGTTCCTGGTGAGACCTGGCTGGCAGATAACCTCTTTCTTCCTTGTCTTCACTTGGCTTTTTCTCTGTGGGTACATGCAGAAACTGAGAGAGAAAGTTCTAGTGTCTCTTCCTCTTCTTATAAGGACACCAGTCCTATCCCACTGGAAACCGCCCCCTTATACCTCATGTAAACCTGATTACCTCCTTAAAGGCTCTGTCTCCAGATATAGTCACATGGGGGGGGGCGCTTCAACATATAAATTTGGGGGGGTGGGACACAGTTCACTTTTTTAATGTTTATTTATTTTGGGGGGGGAGGGGCAGAGAAAGAGGGAGACACAGAATCCAAAGCAGGTTCCAACCTCTGTGCTGACAGCTCAGTTTCAAACCCGTGACCCGCAAGATCATGACCTGAGCCGAACTCGTACGCTCAACCGACCGAGCCACCCGGGCGCCCCCCAAACAGTTCACTTTTTAACAAAGATAAAAAAGTAAATAACTGAGTTTATGACAGCAGCATAAATCTGATATCAAAACAGGAAAAGAACATCAGAAATAAAATTCTGTAAGTCAGTGCTACTTGCCTGTCAGCGTAGATGGAAGTCCTTAGAATATAAAAAAAAGGAATTAATAGAAGGAGCAGGGAACGTTTCAAAAATAGAAAGATGCCAGTCAATGTTTTCAATACAGATGCTATTCAAAGCCAAAATCTTATTATCTTCAATTTGACACTAATGATAAAAGAATAGGTGTGCTTTGGAAAAATTAGTCGTAGCAGTAAGCAGCTTAAGCCTGCAAGGGATGGTAAGGGCTGGCAGCAACATCGGCTGTGCTCTGCTGAAAGTCAGACACAAAACTGGCCTGTCCCTACTCCTCCTCAACATTATGCTGGAGATTTGAGCCAACGCAATAACCAACCAGACCAGGTGTGAGCATCGGCGAGGAAGACCTAACAATATGACTTTTCCAGTGACGTGATTTCCGCCTAAGAAAAAGTGCACTGACAGATAAACTATTAGTTTCAATAAGTTGCTTCAAGCAGATTGTCAGACACAAGATAAATACACACAATCAGTAGCATGATTGCCTAGGTGGCAATAATCCACGACAGAGCCATAGAAGAAAAACATGATCAACCGTAGCAAAATTTTAATATCCGCAAGAATCAACCTAACACAGTAAGGGAAAGATCTACACAGAGAAAGCTGTAAAATATTACCGAGTGAGCTAGAAGACAATTTAATAAGTGAGGAAGTTCATTCCCAAAGTTCATTTCTGAGTGCAATGAATAACAATCACAATCTCAACCAATGTTTTCTTGGAAATTGACTATCTGATTCTAAAATTCATGTGGAACCATAAATGTGCATGAACACCCAAAATACTGTTAAACAGAGAGATGGGGATTCTATACAGGTGTAAAAATATTACAAATTTGCTGCACCAGACACTGTTGGCGGTCTATCTGATGTCCGTTCTCTCTTCTTATTTATTAAGACCATCCTAAATTTATTTGGAGTGGTAGTATTTTCCATTTCCCAATCTCCTCTGCTCTTGAAGTGGCCCTGTGACATAGTTTTGGTCAATCGGATTTAAGTAAAGTTTGCCACGTGAGGCTTTGGGGAGAAGTATAGTTTTCCTGACAAAGAGGGACACATTCAGATTAGATACTGACAGAGTTTGTCCTTTTGCCTTGTCCCCTCCACCTTTGTTCTGTCTACGATATGGGGTTCCTCAGCCAGCTGGCAGCCACGAGGGCCAAAACCTCAGGTGACAAGTGGCCACGTCAGCAGCAAGAATGGTTCTGGGTCACGGATGCCGTCTTGGATTTGCCATGCGTGACCTGGACCGTCCAGCTCTGGCATTTTCATTACATGAGAATAATGAACTCCAGTTAAGCCGCTGTTAATCACAATTTTGTAACACACAGTCAAATGCGGTGCTAACTGATACAAAACACAAGGAGCTATTAATATTGACAGAGGGATAGACAAATCCATCTGCCGAAGAAAATACGAAATCCTAAGTCAGACCCATAGAAGTTTGGGATTTTGCATAATATAACTACAAACTGCATGTCAAATTGAGGGAAAAAAGCAACGGGCTTAAGAATAAATTGTAACTGGCTACCCATGAGAAAAAATTGAGATATTTACCAGATACAAGTGCAAAAAAAAAGAGGCTGTGAGTGATAGGGAGACTTGACATCCTGGCTCGCTCAGGACAGTCCTAGCTTGGTCTTGTTGGTGACATGGGAATATCAGCAGCTCTCCATGTCAGCTCTCCATGTCAGGCCGTACAGGTGACCTGTACGGCCACCCTCAGGTGTGAAAAGAGATTGAGCCGCTACTGAGCCCTGACTGGTCCAGGGCTCGTATGCGCCTGGTGCCAGGGCATAAACCCTGATATGGCTTTTGATTAGTTACAGACACAAGCTGCTTACTGGCAGGGGGAGGGGCCTGAATATCCCCACTCTCTCTGTAGGGCGGGGGGCTAGAATCATTAATATCACATCTGCTTCTAGACGTAGGGCCCCGCAAGACTGAGGGAGCATGGAGGACACTTTGAGAAAATACAGAATCAAAACGAAGTTCCAAACCAAAATTCTAAAGCACATTAGGAAATCGAATAATGGACCCAACAAAAATTTCGAAAATAATTTAATCCCTGTGAAATTACTTTTTTTTAGTAGACCCTTTAAATAATTTTAAAAAGTATGTCAGATATAAATGAAAGAGTAGTATCTATCGAAAAGGAACAAGACATGGTAAAACACAAAGCCAGGAATGAAACAGTAAGTGTTGAGTCTTTAAATTAATTAGAAATCTGGGAAACAAGATATATAGTCTTCTTAAAAAGTAGTAGACTTTATTTTTTTTATATGAAAAAAATTTTTTTAATGTTTATTTATTTTCAAGAGAGAGAGTATGAGCAGGGGAGGAGCAGAGAGAGAGGGAGGCACAGAATCTGAAGCAGGCTCCGGGCTCTGAGCTGTCAGCACAGAGCCCGATGAGGGGCTTGAACCCACGAACTGTGAGATCATGACCTGAGCCAAAATCAGACGCTCAACCAACTAAGCCACCCAGGCACCCCTAGACTTTATTTTTTAGAGAATATTGACGTTTACAGAAAAAAGGAGCAGAAAGTACCCAAATATCTCACACACCTATTACCTTCTGTCCACCCTGTTATTAAAGTCTTGCATTAGTGTGGTACATTTGCTACAACTGAACTAATACATATTAGTTGAAGTCTCTAGTTTATATTAGGTTTCACTCTTCGTGTTGTACATTTTGTGGGTTTTGACAAATGTATAATGTCATCTATGTACCATCACAATACCTTACAGAACAGTTTCACTGCCCTAAAAATCAGATCTGTAATTTTGAAATACAGGAAGAACTTGAATAGGCAACATCTTACACTGAACACATAGGAAAGTGGTAAATTAGAGATAACAGTAGAGAATTCCTTCTGTATACCCAACAGAGAGACAAGTATTTTCAGTACACAAAAAGAAAGTTAAGGAACATCGATGTGACATTGAATGGTCCAGCTTACACCTCTAGGAAGGAGCTCCACGCTAAGGGAGTCAAAGCAATGGGGAAGAAGAATTAATATTTGAAAACTTAAAGTCTAAGAATTTCCCAGAAACTGAGGAGAGACCTGGGTGCTTAGCCCAGAAGGTGCACTGAGCACTGAGTGGAATAAACGAAATAAACACCACCTAGATACAGAGTGAAATCTAAAGCTTCAGGGATGTAAAGATGAACGTCTAAAACTATTGGGAAAAAAGCCAAAGACTACTTACAAGGGAATAGTGCTTAGGCTAAAAACAGTTGACAAGCTAGATGTCAGAAAATAATGAAATAATGTCTTCAAACGGGCGAAAGACGTGTCAAGGCAAAATGAAGAAGCATCTCTCAGAGATGTTGCAGGCTTGGGTCTGGACCACCACCGTAAAATGTCTCTTGAGGCTTCTTCTTTGGCAAATGCGTTCTTTAGAAGTGTGCCGTGTGACTTCCAAATATTGGGGACTGTCCAGATTTCCTTTTGCTGTCATTTACTGGTTTAATTCCAATTTGGTCTGAGAAGGGCCCCAGAAGTGTGCTCTCCGGTGGATGTCCATGCGTGTCCTGCTGTTGGGTAGAGTCTGTGTAAGGGTGAGTTAGATCTGGTCGATTAATAGCGCTGCTCTAATCGTCTATGTCCTTAATGATTTTCTGCTCAGTCTGTCAAGTGTTGAAGAAGGAGTGTTGTCATCTGCAACTCACAGTAGAACACTCCTTCTTTCTTTCTGTCAGTTCTGCCTCCCGTGTTCTGATGGTCCGTTGTCAGGTTCGTGCCCGTTTAGGATTGCCATGTTGTTTTGGAGAATTGACCCCTTTATAACTATGTCATGCCCCTCTCTCACCCTGATAATTCTGTCTGGTTTATCTGAAATTCCCTTCCATGAGCGTTAGTGAAGTATCACTTTCCCCGTTCTTGACTTCTCATTTCTCTATGTAAACAGCTCAAGAGGGGGCATCTGGGGGGGCTTAGTCGGTTAAGCATCCAACTCTTGGTTTTGGCTCAGGTCATGATCTCACGGTTCGTGGGATTGAGCCCCACATGTGGCTCTGTGGTGTCAGCATGGAGCCTGCTTGGGATTCTCTCTCTCCCTCTCTCTCTGTCCCTTCCCTGCTCTCTGTCTTTCTCTCAATAAATCAATAGACTTTAAATGGCACAGAGTTGTTTTTTCTATCATCTCTAACACTTTCTGTCTTCTAACTAGTGTACTTACCCCATCCTCATTTAAGGTGGTAGCGACATAGTTGAATTAATATCCATCACTTTGTTGCATTACATTTGCTGGTTTTGTTGTTCATGCCCCCACTTTCTTCTCTATTTTTATTTTTAATTCTTATTTATTTATTTAGTTATTCATTTATTTATTTTTGAGAGAGAGAGAGAGAGCACGCAAGTGAGCAAGGGGCACAGAAAGAAAGGAAGAGAGAGAGTGTGGAGCCTGAAGCAAGGCTTGAGCTCACCCGACGTGGGGCTCAAACTCAGAAACTGTCAGATCATGACCCGCACTGAAGTTGATGCTTAACCGACTGAGCCACCCAGGCACCCCTCTTCTCTGGTTTTAACTGAGCTTTTTGCATAATCCCATTTTCTCCCCTCTCTTAGCACATCAGTTATAGCTTGTAATTTATTTATTTATTTATTTTTAGAGGTGGCCCCACAGTTAACAATATACATTTAAAACTAAGGTAAGTCTACCTTCAGTAATGCTGTTCCTCTTCACAGGTACACAGGGACCTCCCAACGGAGGATTTCCAATTGCTTCCTCCCTTCCCCTGTGACACTGAGGCTGTTCCCTTCACTTAGCCAGGTGCCGTGACAACCCAGGACTTTACACAGTTTTCTCTTAGATCCATTAGGAATCATAAATATAAACAAAGTTATGTTACTGTCATTTATTCTTTTCTGATGCACTTCCACTCTTTATTTACATTCAGCCTTCCGAATATAAGAATTATATCATTTTCTTCTGCCTGAAGAACTTCCTATAGTATTTTTTGCAGGGCCAGTTGAGTAGTGATGAGCTTTCTCTTTCTCCTGCAAAGTCTTTAACTCAGGTTCAATTTGAAGGCTCGTTTCACTGGGTATAAAATTCTGTGCTGGTGGGCACTTTCTTCTGGCATCTGGAATATGTCACTGCTCCCAATTCTGGGTTCTGATAAGAAGGGTTTTATCTTCTGTGAAATAATTCTTATCCTTGCTTCTCTGCAGGTGAGATGTATCTTTCTTCTGGATTTTTTCACGATTTCCCTGTCTTTGGTTTTCTAGGTTTGAATAGGACATGCCCAGGTGTGGTTTTATTCATATTTATTGTACTTGGTGTTGTTTGAACGTTTTGCATCTGTGGTTTGGTGTCTGTCATCAATTTTGGAAGGAGTGTTGACAATTACTACTCTTGGCAATTACTACTTTATACATTTCTTCTGCACTGTGCTTTCTCCCTTCTTTCGGGATTCCAAATACACATTTATTATACCTTCCGATATTATCCTGAAGTTCTTCGGTTTTATTATTGTTTTAATTCTTTCTTCCCTTTGCTTTTCAGTTTGTGGAGTTTCGATTAACCTGTCTTCACTGAGCATGACTCTGTCCTCGCCGCACTAAGTAAGCCCTTCGGAGACGTTCTTCATTTCTGCCGGGGTAATTTTTTTTTTATTGATAACACTTCATTTTGATACTTTCTTAGTTTCATCTCTCTGCTTGCATTACCCACCTGCCCTTACATGGTGTCTGTTTTTCCATCAGAGCCCTTGACATATGAATCATACTCTTTTCAATCCTGTGTGGTCATTTCAATTTCTAGGTCATATCTGAGTCTGGTCCTGACACTTGCTTGGTCTCCTCACACTGTGTTTTTATTTCCTCTTGGCTTGCCTTCTGATATTCCGTGAGAAGCCTCGCACGCCGTGTCGTGCAATAGGAATGGAGGTAGGTGGGCTCTAGCACGAGGAGTTGTGTTAATCCGGGCAGAAGTTGAATAGCGTTTAGTGTTTGCTGTGACTATTGGTGCCAAAGGCTTCAGATTCTTCTAGTGTCCTTGTTTTTATCTCCCCTGCTCACTTTGGGCTTCACTAAGTACTCTTTCTCAGAGAGAATCCACATCTCACAGCACTTTCCATTGGAGCCCATTGGTATACTCGAGTCCTGCTGGTGTGCTGGTGGTGTATCTGTGTGTGTGTGTGCGTGTGCGTGTGTATGTATACGTGTGTGGTGGTGTGTGTGTGTGTGTATATATATATGTATATATGTGGATATGTGTGTGGTATGTGTGTTTATGTTTAGGGGTGTGGGGGTGTATGTCTGTGGTATGTGTATGTATAGGTGTGTGTGTGAGTGTGTGTGTGTATATATATATGCATATATATATATATATATATATATATACGTGGATATGTGTGTGGTATGTGTGTATATGTGTAGGGGTGTGGGGGTGTATGTCTGTGGTACGTGTATGTATAGGTGTGTGTGTGAGTGTGTGTGCGCAAGTTGTGGCGCGTGACTGGCGTGTGTGTGAGTATTCTACAGTCGCCTGCTTGAACCTCAGTCTAAGTTGGCCTGTGTCTCTGTGCGCTGACCCTCACCAGGGTCTCCCCCACGGACCAGCTGTCTTGTCTCCTGGTCCCGCTTCCTTGCCTGGCCGCCACACCCCTCGCCTGTCCCCTGAAGCGCTACCCTCGCTGTGGAGGGGCAGAAGGGCTGCAGGGGCTGCCGGGAAGGAGAGAAAGGCCAGGCAGAGGCTCCGTGAAGTCTTGCCCCGGAACAGGCTGGGGCCTCTTTCCCCGTGAGGGCTCCTCCCTCCCTGCCCTCAGCACAGGGACATCCTGTTCCCGTGAGAAAGACGAGGACCTGCGGGGCTTCCTGCGGGGGAGCCCTTGAAAGTGGGCCCCGAGGCCGCAGCCCCCCACGCTTCTCGCTCAGCCCACGTGCCCCCTGGGGACTCATCACACCTTCCATCTGGGTTTTCTCACCATTGTTGGGCTCCTGCGGCTCCCGCGTCAGGAGCAGGATCTGGGCTGTGACACTTCACACCTGCCTCTTCCCAGATTGGGGGGGGGGGCCACCTGCCACCTCAAATCTCTGACGGACCCAAGCTTTTCCTCGTCGTGAGGATGAACGTGTGGGTCTCCAAGCCTTCCCATAAATAATGTCCACGCACTATTATTTTTTATCATCTTACCACTCTTTCATGATGAAAACTGGAAAACACTTCTTAAATTAGAAAAGCCTAATGACCCTTCAGACGCCCCCCTCCTCAAGGTACGTCCTGCTTTCTGGAACCGCCTCCCCCGGGGCCGGTCCTGCCGCAGCCCGTCCCACAGCCCACGGTGTGCCAGGGTGCACAGAGGCCGCTTACGGCAGTGTCCAGGGGGCAGACTCATGCCCTATGGACATCACCGTGAGAAAGACCCCAGCTTCAACCATTATTAGTATCCCTGCCAGGGCACCTGGGCGGCTCCGTCGGTTGAGCGTCCGACTTCAGCTCAGGTCATGACCTCATGGTTCACGAGTTCCAGCCCCACATCGAGCTCTGTGCTGACCAGGTGGAGTCTGCTTCGGATTCTCCTTCTCTTCCTCTCTCTCTGCCCTTCCCCCCCTTCTCTCTCTCTCTCTCTCTCTCTCTCTCTCTCAAAATAAATAAACTTAAAAAACACCATTACTTTTTAGGTATTATGCAATTTTGACTTGAATACCTCTTGGAGACGGAATTTGTTTTCTCGTATGGTAGAAAATTAAACATTTTCAATGTTTGAGTTTTTCTGGTTGCTAATTTTCTTGTATTTCTCCTCAATGCATATTGGTTTGAAACTGTTATCCGAATTATTTCTACTTCACAGAATTTTTTTTAAAGTTTTATTTAGGGCTTTATATATAATCCGTAAATATTTCATAAGCAATTCAAGATAAACTGTATTCTCCCCACCCCCACCTCCCGCACCCCCTGGCATGGTGTTTAGATCGATTCGATTTGCCTTTTTCAGAGTGCCATTCAGATTTTCTATATCATTTTTCTTTCATAGTGTGGTCTGCGTGTCAGAATCACCCGGAGAGCATATTAACTTCAGATTCCTGAGCCGTGCTCCTGACCTACAGGGCTAGAATCTTCCGAGCAGCATTCTTCGAAGCATCCCCTATCATTCTGGTGCACGCTGCATGCCCCAAATCATTTGCTACATTCTTCATTTTTTTTCTCTACTTGAAAACACTTTTCTCAGTTGTTGACAGGTGGGTCGTCTCCTACTGCTGTTGTGTTTCCCCGCGTCTCCCCCTGCTTTCCTCCTTTTTGGCTTTGTGAACTTTGATACTAGAGTACTTGGGAGGTAAAAAATTGATGAGGGCTCATGTGTAGGTAGCCTGTGTTGTTACAAAGTGAGCCTTGCCTCAGGTTAAATCTTCTCTGTTGTTACCATTGGTACCTTGCTTTCTAATTGTGCTTGCGGGATATCTTTGCCTGTCTTTTGTAACTTCTTGTGTTCTGCGTTGTTTTCTCTTTGCCGTTTGAAAAAAAAACCTTTTTAATGTTCGTTTAAAAAAAAAACCTTTTTAATGTTTAATTATTTTTGAGAGAGAGAGAGCGAGCGAGCATGAGCAGGGGAGGGGCAGAGAGAGGGACACACAGAGTCAGAAGCAGGCTCCAGGCTCCGAGCTGTCAGCACAGAGCCCGACACGGGGCTCGAACCCATGAACCGTGAGATCATGACCTGAGCCGAAGTCGGATGCTCAACCGACTGAGCCCCCCAGGTGCCCCTCTTTGTCATTTGTTTTTTTTTTTTTTTAATTTTTTTTTCCCAACGTTTATTTATTTTTGGGACAGAGAGAGACAGAGCATGAACGGGGGAGGGGCAGAGAGAGGGAGACACAGAATCGGAAACAGGCTCCAGGCTCCGAGCCATCAGCCCAGAGCCCGACGCGGGGCTCGAACTCACAGACCGCGAGATCGTGACCTGGCTGAAGTCGGACGCTTAACCCGACTGCGCCACCCAGGCGCCCCTGTCATTTGTTTTTATACGCAGCTTCCAGAAGGGTTTTGATTCAATCTGAAAATCATTTTTCCTTGTAATAAAGCAGTTTGTCCACGACTGGATATTACAGATGTATTTGCCTTTAACTCTTCACCTCATTACTCTTCCTGTCTTCTATGTCTTTTTTTTTTTTTTTTTTTTTTTGCTCTCCTTATCTCTTGCTACATGGCTTCTCTTTTTGAGTGTGTCAGTAGTTTCCTTTTGATAATTTGGAAGATTTACAGTCAATTTCGTTTCTTCTAGGATTAGCCTTACAACTTTTAATAACTTACCGAAACCATTGTTTTTTTTTACACTTACGACTTTAACAATATCTATCGATTCCCCACAAGGAAACGAACAGTTCCCCTACCTCCTAATCTTTATGTTATCATATTATATTCTTCACGTGGTTGCTGTTATCTTGGAATGTACGTGCTCCATTCGAGGTCTCTCCCCCGAGCTCTGGACCTGGCCAGCCAACTGCCTCCTTGATATTAACTACCAGGGGTCTGGATAAGCATCTTGAGCTTGTTGCGCCAAACCAAATTGGGATCCCTGCCGCCCGGACACCCTCCTTCCATGTTCTTCCACACTTTGGGAAAGAGCTCACTCTCTACCTCTTTGTCAAAGCCAAACACTGTGGTGTCATCCCTGGTTCCTCCTTTGTCTGCGTCCAGAAAATTGAATCCAACGTTCCTTCTCCGAAATATACCTGGGTCCCTTTCTCTCTCTCCTCTCGCCAAACACCCCCGTTCATGGCACCTGCACCTCCCAACCTTTCTAACCACTGCCCCCTCCCCTGCCGGCATGCGCTTACCCTCCAAAGCCCATCTATTCCCAGCACAGAGAGGGGCCAGAGCCATCCTGCGTGAGACCCTTTGCTGATCTGATCATTCTCAGAATGAGACTCTTCCCTACTGCCTACAAGGCAGGCCTCTGCCGTGGTGGCCAGACCCAGACCCCAGCCCGGGCTGCCCCCTTTTATCTGCGTGCTTCTGCACGATTCCTGACAGTGCACCTCTCTCGAGAGCATCTCTCTTTGCACGAGGACCATACGGTCATCTTCGCACCTGACTGTCTTTCCCACAAACTCACACCCCCGTCACCCCCTTCATCCCGGTCTCGCCACATTTGCCTTTGTTCTTTCACTCAGGCTTGTGAGTCCTTCCCCACCTGGCACCTTCACACCTGTTCTGGAACGTTCTTCCCCCACATCCACACGAGGTTGCTCCTATCCCCCTTCAGATCTAGGTCGAATGTTACCTCCTCAGAGACGTCTTCCTTGATGCTGGAATCCGAAGTAAGCTCTGCTCCCCACTGCTCCTGGTACGTCTGTCCCTTCATCGTTGTCTTTCTCACAGTGACACCAAGTCACCGTGGCCTCAGTTATGTGCCGTCTGCTGCCCCCACGGAGCACAGTCTGCGGGAGGACCTGGCCTTTTCTTCACGACTGCCTATCCCAGACCACACGCTGTGCCTGCTTCCCAGAGTGTACTCAAAAAAATACTTGGTGAATGAATGAATATATTTAATTGACTTTTTTTTTTCTAATTTATCTGATCTGGGCGGCATGTAACAGCTCCCAGCAGAAGTGGAGAAAATTGTTTACACTTTCTCCATCTGTCCCGTCTCGATGACTTCTTCTCACTTATATTCCTGTTTGCGTTTCCCGCAGTTTCTAACATTTGCCTTCCACTGGATGCCCACAGTCTCCCTGCCCTGGGACGCTTAGTCCCACCTTTAAATGATCACACGTCGTTCCCACTGCCCCTGGATCCCCGGGCTCCTTACCCTCACTGACCTCTGGTTGCCCACACCCCCTGACCTGTTCCACCCACATCCCCCCCACCCCCTGCCTTTCACATGCCAGCTCACCTGCTTTCATGACACTTTTTATGGGTGACTGTCCCTCTATACGGCAAAACCATCAGTACCTTGAGAACAGATGCCATGCTCAGTCTTTCCCGTGTCTACCCCAGTGTCTAGGAAATGGTCCAGGACATCGTACATCTGCAGAAAGCCAGCCCCTGCCCAAAGCCCCCCCACCCTCCCGCCCCGGAATGGCTGGCACCCGCCCCCGAGCAGAGAGGAATGCTCGCTGAATCCCAGCCGGACCCCGGCTGAGAGACGACAGGGGGTGTGCAAGCCATGTGCTCCTGGCGTGGGTGACGAACACCTGTGCACTCAGAGGAGCTCTGCCTCCTTCTCACTGTGGGGTCAGGGCTGTGGGGTCAGGCTGCCTAATTCCAGTTGTGCTGGTAGGAAAATCAAGTGAGATGCTTGAGGGTAAACGACCAAGATGGGAGCAACTGATGGCTGTAATCACATGCCGGTGACCCAGGGTGTCCAGGGGGTCACTGTCATGACTTCACATGTGCACGGGAGCAAATCCGGTGGTGCCTGGGCCAGGTCGGCCATCAAACGAGCGGCGAGGGGCAGCTCTTTGAGGGTCTCCTCCGGATGCCCTTGTGCCCTTGCAGGGAACGGGGCACCCTTTTACAGTTACCTTTGGGGGGGGAACCCCCGAGGATAAGCCTGTGCCGTGTTTGAAAGTAACTCTTTTGTGCACCAAACGATCGATCAGATGATTTTTGTTGACAGATAAACATGTTTTCGTTATGGTGGCACCAGTAATCTCTGTGTCCCCTCTTGGGACAACGAAAAAGATCACACACGATGTGGCATCACGCGTAAAGGGCATCCATTTTCCCGAATTACGGTCACCTTTTATATCAGAACCCCCCGGGTGTAATTGCTAAATGAGAGAAGGAAGTTTTCTCCTTTTAAATCCAGCCTTTCTTAACGAATGCCACACACCTTCCTGTTTTGCAAATATGTGATTACCCTTTCGTTTCCTTTTGTTCCTTAAAGGTACCTTTTCGCCCCTGAATTCAAAGGGAACTCATTCTCGCTCTACAAGCACACAGTAAAAGGAGCATTCTATTGCTGAGCCCATCTGCTTTATTCTTTGGGGTTTTCTTCTTTCAGCCTTTTCTATGGTGCAGTTTTTGTACACGTATTCTACTGCCGTGTGGCACGTTACCTGTCACACGTGCAGAAGGGATGTAGCCTCACGGCTCTGTAGGTCTGAAGTCCACAGGGCGGACTGGGGCTCTGCTCAGGGGCTCCCAGGCTGGCGTCCAGCTGTCCTCAGGCAGGGGCTCTTCTCTGGAGGCCCTGGGCACGAATCCACTTGCAAACACATTCAGGTCCTTGGCCAAATTCAGTTGGTCACGTGTGTACGGCCGAGGGCCCCATTTCTTTGCCATTGTCAGCAACGGCCTCTCTTCGGTCCTTACCTTACCCTGTCTTCTTTCCTCCTTGCTGGACCTTCAAATGTCTCTGACTTCCTCTCTGCACCGAGCTGAAAGACGCTCCTTTCAAAGGGTCCCCAGGGATGCCCTTTCCCTATCAGGGTGCCGTGTCTATGGCATCACAGAGCCACCGAGTGGCACCTCGCCCTCCCTGAGCAGTCCAGGTGGAATCTTGGGGGACGTGCTTAGAATTCTGCCGACCACATGTCTGGGTATTTTAAAGCATTTTACCTTTTAAACTTGAATTTGGCATCGTATGCAATTTAGAAACAGAATCGAGACTGGTACCGTTGGGTAAGCTTTTCACTTAACCCTACACGGGAATGTTTTCTCTCCCATCCAGTGTTCTGGAATGTGATATTTTAGGACTGCAGAGCATTAGAGGTACACAATCTATTTTGATCATGCCTACGTTACTGGGCGTTCACCTTGTCTCAAACTTTTCTGTCTCGTATGTCACACAGCAGTGAACAGAATTCTGTACACGTGTCCCGTAAATTCGTGGGTGTGAATGGCTCGGGGGGGGGGGGGTAAGTGTCTCGTGGCTGCCGAGACTTACTGCCACACTGGCCCCGGAAGAGCCCCACCCACCCGCACGCTGATCCCGGGTGTGTGAATGTGCTCACTGCCATGTGGCCTTGCTAACATCAGGACGACCCCCTTTGCCTAGACAGGATCACAGCAATTTGAGACTGTGACCCTCTGACCCAGCTAACCTTTTCACACCCATGGCTCAGGACTCTGGCGGTCCCCAGCATTTCCTGTCCCCTGCGCATTTTCAGTTAGGGGACGCCAAACACAGCAAGGGTCTTGTCACCCATTAACGGTGGCCCATCAAGGGTGGACTCATGATGAGTTGCAGGGTCATCGGAGTCCTTCCCACTGACGGGCCTCGGCAGTCCCCAGCCGTGACCCGATGCTGCGTCTTCACCCTCTACTCAATATGCATTTCCATGGTCCTGAAGAATGTGGCTGCTTAAGTCTCTTGGCTTCACGCCTCGTCAAACTGTCGTCCTTAGCCCTTGTTGGAATGATCTTTTTACTCTTTCTGCTGTTTCCACGGTACCCGGTGAAATGGTTGTGTTTTCCTATGCATCCTCTGAAGCCCTGAGTCCACCTTTAGGGGAGGAGGGAGTGATGTCAGACCCGGGACAAGAGCGGGCATGAACTCAGCCACCCAGCTTGGCCGTCTGGTCCTGTGTGTCCAGGCGCGGGCTGCCCTCACCACCGGGAGAGTGCGGTCAGGTCAGCGCAGACCCTCCCGTGACGGCCAAGTCCATGCCTGCCCAATGGCCACCTGGCACCCCTCCCGTCGGGGACCCTGTCTCAGAAGATAATAAGATGCATCAGTACTGACGTGGCTTCCATAAGGGACCTGACTCTGCAAGGGTGGTCTCCAATGACGATCGCCTCATGGAGAGGTGGCGTGGCCAGTGAGATGCAGCCATGTGCTGAGAATGTGACCCTCATTAGGACGACAGAGCGTACCTGGGCGACGCTGCCGAGCAGGGTGGCTCCAGGAAGATTTCCAAGTTGATGTCACTTCCTGCCTGTCACAGTGGTGATCTCTCTGGAGCCTCTGGAGAGGTAGCTTTGCTCTCCCCTAGCCCAGGTCCCCTGAATGAACCTCTAATTGTAGACTTTTCTAGATCACAGGCTTTCTATGGGAGCCACTAAAATCAGAGACAGCGAACTGCTTGGTGTGTGCGTAGTCAGCCTGTGAAGGAGACCTCTCGTCTGACAGAAGACTTTAGTCCTGGCAGCGAGAAGACCCACGTTTCCCCTACATGCTGTTGACTGAAGCCACCCAGGACCCAACACCATACACGACGTGGCTTTATGAGCCTCTTCTGAGATTCCTGCTCATCTGGTTCCAAGTCGTTTGAGTCAAACCAACACCTACCGGGGCGCCCGGGTGGCTCAGTTGGTTAAGCCTCCGACTTTGGCTCAGGTCATGATCTCGCAGTTCGTGGGTTCTAGCCCCACGTCGGGTCTGTGCTGACAGCTCGGAGCCTGGAGCCAGCTTCGGATTCTGTGTCTGCCTCTCTCTCTCTGCCCCTCCCCTGCTTGCTCTCTGTCTCTCTCTCAAAAATAAACCTTAAACACAAAATTTAAAAAAAAAATAGCTACCAAATTTGGTCTTTCTAATGGAAATGTCTTGTACGTTTTCAGTTTGGGACCCACGGCCCGACTTCATGGAGTCAACACAATGGACCCCCACGTATTCACCTCTGAGGGGTGTGGCTGTTAGGTCCGGGGCTTACCAGAGTGTGAATTGATCGCACAACACAACACAATACACAAGGACACAAGGAGTTAACAATATCAACGGCATTATCGATTGCTGTTCAGATATGTTATGCCCCTTTTGACAACTCCAGGCTTGTTTCATGCAAATAAAATATAGAAGATCACAGGGTGGACGGGAGCAGACTTACTGCTGGGGGTATGTCTCCACATGCAGATTTGAGGGGATGCTCAGACCCCTTTGAGGACTCCTGCGGTGTCGGGGGGGGGCAGGTAAACAGGCGTCTCTTCACAGGTGGCCCCGCGCAAAGGCATACGGTGCTGAGATCGCTCCTGGACACCAGAAATGAATCCACGAGTGGAACGGTTCCTGTTTTTACGGTGAGTTACATTCCTGCATTGCAAGAAGGCAGATTTTCCTTGATGCGTGATTTCGTAAACCTGGTATGCAATCTAGAATCCAGCAAAGACGGGTAGTTGTTCTTTTTGCAAACACATGGCAATGGGGCTCCGTACCACACCAAGTCCTGGACGTCTGTGTGTGTGCTTTCGTGGTGGGCGCCGTTGCTCAAAACCCACTTTGGATCTTTGCACAGATACCCGCTTCAGAGCCGGCTTATTGGTCAGAGAAGCAGACTGGTGCCCTTGAACATGGCCTGAGGACAGCCCAAAGCCCCAGAGTCGGCCTCTCAGCTTCTGTCTTTCTCCACATCTCTTCCTTCTTCCTCAAGAGTCAGGAAAAAGCCCTCGATTCCCAGAGGCGGGTTGTGTGGCTGCCCCCCCGCCCCCGGCATCAGAGATCAGAGCAGCCGAGCAGAGGCGAGGGCAGAGGGGTGATGGCTTGGTTCGAGGCCACGGCCAGGTGAGAGCTGGGAGGAATCGCGGAAGCCATCACTGCCCTCTCTGCGGCTAAGAAGGGGCTTCTCAGAGGCACCGTGCGTTCCCTCCCCAAACCTCGCGAAACCAGCCACGGGGGCCACTCTGATCATCTGGCGGGACCCCGAGGCACCGAGAAGTCAGGAACAGCCGCCTTCATGCTTCAGGAAGGGGAAGTCATGGCCTTCTTCCATTTCAGACAGCTTTGCTCGTGCCGTTTCCTCAAGCAAGCATTTCCTGGCCACCTCCCCGGCCCTCCTGCCATCAGGACTGGTGAAGTTGACCCCGAGCTCTCTCGGAATCACGCGGTCCCCGGTCACCACTGCCGTGTTGTGATCGCTCGCTTGGCCTCTGCTCTGTCCCGGGTGGTCGCGAAAGGCAGCACAGCTTGACCGCAAAGAATTTAGACCCAAAGCCACACTGCCTGGGTCTGGACACCTGCTCCACTGCCTGGTCATGGTGGGACAGGGGACACATTGCTTACCTTCTCTGTGCCTCTGGTTCTTATTCTGCAAAATGGGACTAACAATGGTACTGACTCACACCGTCACTGTGGGATTCAATGAGCAGACATTTGGAAGGGACTTAAATCAGGTCGTGGTGCAGAGAAAGTATCAGGTGGGTGTGAAGCAGATTGTGTGTGTGTGTGTGTGTGTGTGTGTGAGTGACACAGTGAGGCAACACAACGGGGTCCGAGTCTGTACATTTGGTGCTTTGTCCCCAGGGTCGAGAGTATCAAACACAGCACCTGCTATATAGTCTATGCTCAATAAATAGTGTTGAATGTTGACTATCACTGTACTCGGGTAGGTTTCATAGCAAAAGCTATGTGTTTACCTGCTATATTTACCCTGCTTCTCTGAAATGTCAAAATTTCCCTAACCATGGTGCTTAAAATGACAAAATTTCCCTAACTCCGAAGCTTAAAGCTACAGCAGATGATTGGTATTCAAAGTGCATGTGGAATGTTATTCAGCGAAAACGGAGAAGGAGCCACCAAGCCGTGAAAAGACACGGAGAATCCTGAAGTACATATTGCTGAGTGAAGGAAGGCGGTCTCAGAAGGCTCCCCACGGCATGATTTCGACTCTATGACATTCCGGAAGAGCCGACACTATGGGGATAGTACAAAGCTCAGGCGATGCTGGGGATTAGGGAGGAGGGAGGAATGAGCAAGCAGAGCACAGAGGATTTTTAGGGCAGCGAATCTGCTCCGTGTGATACCGTAATGGTGGACACGTGGTATTTACACATTTGGCAAAGCCCGTAGAACTGAAAAACACAGCGTTAGCCCTAATAAACTGTAGCCTTTAGTTAATACTAACGTATCAACATCAGTTCATCAATAATAATAAACGTACCACACTAATGCAAGATGTTAGCGGCAGGATCTGTGGCCGCAAGACAGAGGGTACATGGGGAGCTCTCTGAACTCTCCGTAAAGATTTCCCCTAAACCCAGAACTGCTCTACAAAATCTGCAAGGTGGAATTTTAAGAAGCGTACGAGGACCCCACCCGCATCTCCCAACAGAGAAAAAAATGACAGGCGTTCACACTCGTGAAGTTCCAATGGTGCGCTCAGCACTTTCTCCTGATCTCATTTAACCCCCACAATAATTGCAGTAGACAGGATGCTCATCAAGTCGAAACCGAAAGACAGACACATCATGAGTGTATCTTCTGATTTTTTTTTCCCAATCAGGAGGGGACTGTTTTCTTCATTTGGCCACTTCTTCTCCACTATGAAACACAATATTCATCTAATTTGGCTGACTTACCCATTAGTTGGCTTTAAGTTCCTTCCGTACCACTCCTAGGACGCTTTTGCTTTTTAAACACATTTAAAAAGAACGATTTATTTTATTTTTTTAAGTTCATTTATGTTGAGATAGAGACAGCTTGGGCGGAGCGGAGAGAGAGGGAGAGAGAATCCCAAGCAGGCTCCGCGCTGTCAGCTCGGAGCCCAACGTGGGGCTCAAACCCACAAACCGTGAGATCGTGACCTGAGCCTAAATCGAGGGTCGGACGCTTAACCAGCTGGACTATCCAGGTGCCCCTAAAGAGAACAGTTTAAAGGAAAGAGATCAAAGTAATTTCTTTACAAAACATTCCAAGAGCACCATGGAAGACTGAGGGAGTGGCCACAGGGACTATATTCCAAGTGAATAGAATATTCTAGATGCTGAGAAAGCAACTCAAGGCTGTTTTATCCTAGAAAAAAAAATATTGCTTAATGTATCCTTCTTCCTCTTCTATCTCCTCACACCTGTTCCGTTTCTCTCTTTTTAGGGTAAAATCCAATTTAATTACAGTGTCCCCAGTCGTGCATGAAATATGGATTGAGCACCTACTGTGCACCAAGCAGGACGCTAAACACGGGGTGCAGAGCAGGGGTGAGCGGCTCGCGGGTCTCCCCCTCCAGCCTCTGCACCTCGGGCTACACACAGTCTATTTGCCTGCCTCCCCAGCCTCCCTCGAGGGCAGGCTACCTCTGAGTCTGAATAAATGCCCAATAAAACACATCGCCATCAGGTAGTAGAAATCTGTGACACATTAGAAGTGACCTTCCAACCTGCTCTTGCCTATATATATATATATATATATATTAGCGTTAGTTTATTTTTGAGAGAAAGAGACAGAGTACGAGCAAGGGAGGGGCAGACAGAGAAGGAGACACAGAATCCAAAGCAGGTTCCAGGCTCCGAGCCGTCAGCACAGAGCCCGACACGGGGCTTGAACCCACGAACCGTGAGATCATGACCTGAGCGGAAGTCGGACGCTCAACCGACTGAGCCATCCAGGTGGCTGGGCCACCAACCTGCTCTCGCTTTTAGGAGACCTGTCCCTTGGAGTAGGACTGGTGGCCGAGAGCTCTCCCTTGCGGGTGTTTCTGGCGGGGGGTAGGTACATTTTCCTTTCGTGGATGATCGGTGGTGGGTGCTCAGTGACAACCAATCACTGCTGCCTTTTGGTCCCTTTAAATTTCCAAACGTTTCATCACGTTGAGTGCTCGCTTGTTCTCAGAACCCAGAGTTGTCTGGGGGCTGTGATTCTGGATGTCCACGTCTTCCCTGATCTGACTTCTCGAAGTCTTATCTCCGTCTCCCCTGCTGGGGTCGATGAGGCTCCGCAGGGAGGGGACAGCTCGCTTCCTGCCCACGCGTACCGCCCTCCCCAGCTTCTCCTCAGCACTTTTTCTTTTGAAATGCCATCTATTGTCACTTGTTGTGTAAGGCTTCCTGTCGGCGGGGCTGTTGTTTAAATAAGGCATTCCTGAAAATTACCTTATCCCAACTGGGTTGTTTCACTTTCCGAATGGAGGAACTCGGACATTTGAAGAGATCATCCGAGGGGTGAGGTCACTGGCCTGCTTGCAAAAACCGTGTCAGTTTTCGAGTTTGCCTCAAACGCTCTGCCCAGGACGGGTCATTGCTCTGTGATGGAGCGTGTCAGTCTCTGTGCTTATCAAAAGGCGTTGTGGTTGACAGAAAGGCTTGAACGCGCCCCGACAGGGCGGGCAGGGTCCTTCAAACCGATGCAAAGGGCGTACGATGTCCACCCAGAGCAGGCAGACCACGCCCTGCCCGCAAGTCCCCCCGAGGACAGTGAGCTGGGTGACACCAGCTGGTTGAGAGGACCCCATCAGGAGCTTCCAGAAGCTCCCCGTGGCCTCCCCTTGGACCCTCCCTACCTTTCCGGAGACCGGCTATGAGCTTGCCTGGTCTCTGGGTGTGAGAGACTATAAAACCTGTCCACTCCCGAGTTCTTCCCAGCTGCACCACCTGCCCACCCGCAGGGGCGGGGTGGGGAGGGGGCGGCAGGGGGCAGCAGACGCTTCCGAAATCCGTCCTGACGGGGGCTAAATATTCACGCAGAGTGGACTCAGCCGAGCTGATGTTTCTTTCTTTCCCTTGAAAACATTTCTTGCATCTGAGACAGAAAACAAAACAGAGGCCCATCCCTCTTCTAACAGTAACCACTTGAACCCGAATGAATCGATTAAGCCAGTAGTCGGAACACTTTCTGGTTGCAGATCCCTTTATGATCCTGTAAAGCGCTGAGGACCCCAAAGAGCTTTGATCATTTGTTTACAGGTGCACACTGCACTAGATATTAAACCTGAGTTGCTGGGGTTTTTTTTTAATTACTTTTTTAATGTTTATTTATCTTGAGAGAGAGAGAGACAGAATCCGAAACAGGCTCCAGGCTCTGATCTGTCAGCACAGAGCCTGACGCGGGGCCCGAACCCACGAACCGCTAGATCATGACCTGAGCCGAAGTCGGCCGCTTAAGCGACTGAGCCACCCGGGCGCCCCTTGGCTGTTTTTTTAACGTTTGCTTTAGTTGAAAAGTACATCGATCCTGTCTGCTCCTTTGCTTGTGAGCATTGATGCACCCTGCGCGTTATGCCAAATAACATCTTCAAATCACAGCGATGCCCCCCACAGGCAGAGGTCTTAGTTTTCTGTTTCCAGTTGTGATCTGTGGTTCCAGCGCCCTGGAACCAAAGCCTGCATGTTCAAACGTCTTCCTGACCGCCATCACTCATGAACAGAGAGGGAAATCTCACCTGCCCCTCAAGGGGACACGAAAGAATTCACGACAACAGCACCGTCGAGCGGTGGCAGTCAACGTGGTAACGCAAACCCTGAAACCTGACTGTCTAGCTGTTTACTAAGAAAGCTTGTCGACTCCCTGTGTAATTGGTCATATCGCCATCCAATTGTGTGGGCACCGACTGAACTACCCTTCCCCCCATGGGACTGCCTGTGCATTCTTGGCTGTAAATCACTTGACCATAAATGTAAACATTATGTCCTGACATTCCCTTCCCTTCCATTGATCCTTACACCGGTCCCGCAGTCTTTCTCTCCACCGTTGCGTTCATTTGTGTGCTTGACTTCTTATGAGTCACTGCACCAACATACCTTAGGACTCATGCAATGATAGCTCGGGGATTACAGTTCAACACCCTGAATGAGCAGGGCTTCTTTGTCTGTAGCTGGAGAAGCCCATTCAGAGTTCAAGTCATTTACAAATGTGTTCTAACTCCTGCTTTCCTTTTTTTTTTTCAATTTTTTTTTTAACATTTATTTATGTTTTGAGAGACAGAGACGGAGCATAAACTGGGAAGGGGACGGAGAGAGAGGGGGAGTCACAGATTCCGAGGCAAGCTCCAGGCTCCGAGCTGTCAGCACAGAGCCCGACGCGGGGCTCGAACCCATGAACCGTGAGATCAAGACCTGAGCCCAAGTCGGCCGCCTCACCGACTGAGCCAGGCGCCCCTAACTCTTGCTTTCTTTACGCAGGCTTCTTGTGTCTCCTTTTCTGTGCGTGCGCGGCCTCAAGTTCAGCCGGAGATGGCGGGGATGCTAGGGAGCCGTCCGTTCGCTTCTGAGTGCGCACGCAGCCGTGGGCATGTGTGCAGCCTTTCAGGCCAGCAGAAGCATGTGGGAGCTTACCAAGGTCCACTGTGGCTGCCTCATGCCTTGTATTTCCCCGGTTAAATTTCTGCTTAGTCGGCCAGTCACCTGCCCACCCCACCTCCCACCCCCACCGGAGTCACAGCCTCAGGCTAGCTGGAGTGCTGGTTTTCTCATTCCTTCGCCCCTGGGAGTGCCCCAGGGAGTGTTCCACTCTCTGCTCCCGATCGTGCCATCACCCTCTGGTAGCAAAAGTTTTCATGCCCCGATAGAGGCGCTGCAATGACAGAGCTGAGGGTTGGGGACAGGACCAGTCCCAGGCAAAAGTGCCACATTGTCTCACTGCTTACACTCAAGGTTCGGTGGTTTTACTGAATACACCTCCCTCAATTTGTTGTATGCCTTTGGTTGATTTATAGAGTCTCGAAATGGTGATTTTTGACCATTTTTTTCTAGTTTTCTTCTCCTTCTCCCCCTCCTCCTCCTCCTTCTCCTTCCTCTTCTTCTTCGGCAACGCAGGGTAAGATTCGCCAAGCTCTTCTCACTGCCCATATGGAAGTCCTGCCCCCAGTAATCTGTTCTAACAAGCCCTTCATATTTTTCTGATGTCCGCTAAACTTTGCGAACCTGTGCCAGAGATGAACTACCCTGTTGCTGTCTACAACCAAGGTTTCAACTTGTGCAGTAGACTAGCCACTCTCCCGCGAGCCCGCTTCCATTGGAAGGCCATCCCACTGGTTTTCCATCTGCCATGCTCTTCCCCGAGCTGTTGACGTGGCTCACTTGTTCACCTCCTTCAAAGCCTGCTCAAATCTCCTCCCTCTCTTACCACTTTATATGAAAGTGTAAGGTTTCTTATTTATTATGCTTATAATTTTTGTGTGCTTCTCTGTACTAGACGTGTTGCTCCAGAAGGCAGACGTCTTTGTCAGTTGGTTCCCTGACTATCCCCGGTGCCTGAAATAGTCTCCGGAATACAATAAATCATTGCTGAATGGATGCATACAGTACCAAGAAGGGTGCCACGGGAAGTCACATTGGGCTATTTTCTGAAAGTTAGCGCAAAAGAAAAGGTTCAATTATTTCCCCAAGAATGGGATATTGTTCGAGTTTGGGCTTCTTGACTGGGTCTTGGCAAAGTTAGGAAGGAGAAAGAGAGGGGGCCGCAGATTACTTTCAAGCGCACCGTACCTCTGCAGGCAGGAATCTGTTTGGATTTATCGTGCTCTTGGAGGCTGGTAACGCCAGACTTTCTTCTTTTGTGACGCAGTCGGCATCTGGTCATAGGAAGAGAATACCTGGGGACTGCATCATCCCATCCTGAGGCCTTTCCTGTTGCCGCTTCCGAGGAAGGCACTGGTGATGCTGGAGAGAAAGGCACAGCCCCTTCCTGAGAGGTTTTCTTTGCTCTACTGGCCTCTGGCATGTGAATGTCACCACCGCGATATCTGAGCTGGGGAGAGCCGCGTGACTGGATTGTGTCCCCATGACCAGCACACGTCTCCATGGCACTCGGTGTTTTCTCTCTATCCACCTTTTTCTGTTCCGTCTGGAAAGCTTGGATATTAAATCCTGTGTCATTTTATAGGCCACTCCTTAATTTTTTTTCCATGAATAGCAAATGGTCTGTTTATTTTTTTCACTCGTGCCACTCTGAAACCACCGACAAAATCAGCAGCCGACCAATATAAAAAAAAAAAAAATCAGCAGCCGAAAGAACAAAAGACAGACCAAAGTTGGTTTTTTTTTAACTTCTTGTTTTGAAATAAGAACAGACTCACAAGAAGTTGTAAAAAATAGTACAGACAGGTCCTCTACACATGTCTGCCAGCTTCTCCCCAATGGTCACAGCATACACGATGCGACTACGTGGTCAGACCCAGGGAACTGACATTGACACCACATAATAGTAAGATACTTAAGAGTAAATTTAACCAAGGAGGTGACATGTCTCCACTCTGAAAACCACAAAACATTGACGAAAGAAGGAAGAAGACACAAATAAGTGGAAAGGCATCCTGTATTCATGGACTGGAAGAGTTGGTATTGCTTCACCGTTGATACTGACATCTATAGATTCAATGCAATCCTGATCTGTATTCCAATGGCACTCTTTACCGAGGTAGAAAAAACAATCCTAGGGGAGCCTGGGTGGTTTGGTCGGTTAAGCGTCCGACTTCGGCTCGGGTCATGATCTCGTGGTTTGTGAGTTCGAGCCCCGTGTCGGGCTCTGTGCTGTCATGTCAGCCTGCTTCAGACCCTCAAGGAGCCGAATAGATAGTTTTCCAAATAAGATATACACATGGCCAACGTGTGTGTGAAATGATGCTCCGTATCGCCAGTCGTTAGGAAGATGCAAGTCGAAACCGCAAAATCACACCTGTTAGCATGGCCATCATCACAAAGACACAAGACAACAGGTGCCAGCAAGGGTGTGGAGACAAGGGAGTCCTTGTGCACTGTTGGTGGAATGTAAATGGGTGCAGCCGCTGTCAGAAACAGTATGGAGGATCCTCAAAAAATTAAAAATAGAACTACCATATGATCCAGCAACTCCTCTTCTGGGAATATATCCAAAGGAGACAAAAACACTAACTCAAAAAGATATCTGCACCCCCATGTTCATAGCAACGTTGTTCACAATGGCCAAGACATGGAGGAAACCACCTAAGTGTCCAGTGGACGAATGGATAAAGAAAACAGAGTAGATATGCACGTTCTAGAATATCATTCAGCCGTAAGGAGAGGAGGTACTGTCATTTGCAACAACACGGATGGACCTTGAAGCCGTTACGCGAAATGAGGTAAGTCAGACAAAGACAGATACCGTATGATCCTGCTTACATTCGGAAGCTAAACACAAAAACCAAAAAACCCAACTCATAGAAGAAGAGGTCAGAATTGTGGTTCCCAGAGGCAGGGATGGGGTGGAGGAGACATCGGAGGCAGGTGGTCAAAGGGTACAATCTGTGGTCACAAGAGAAATAGGAACCAGGGGTGGGATGTGCCGCGTGACGCGTCCAGCCAGCACGGCCGAGCGATGTAGAGGACAGTAGGTCCTAAGTGTTGTCATCGCAAGGGGAAGGATTTTTCTTTCTTTTAAATTTCTTTTTTAGAGTTTATTTTATTTATTTTTGAGAGAGAGGGAGAGAGAGAGCAGGGGAGGGACAGAGAGAGAGAGAGAGAGAGAGAGAGAGAGAGAATCCCAAGCAGGCTCCACCGAGCAGCAGCACCGAGCATGAGGCAGACTTGAACTCGTGAAACGTGATATCATGACTTAACCTGAAACCAAGAGTCGGACGCTGAACCGACTGAATCACCCAGGCACTTCTAAATTTTTTTATTGTATCTATGAGATGATGGATGTTAATGAAAAGCATTGTGGTGGTCATTTCACAATATCTGTGAGTCAAACCTTCCTGACCTCGTAGTGATGTATGTAAAACTGGGGGAAAACAGGTCAGGTTTCACATGCACTTATCTAAAGAAAAGCTTTAAGTGATAAAAGAGTCAAATTCTAGAAAATATTGGCTTTAGGTTTTATGTTTTCATTTTTGCGATATCCATGATCTAATTAAGCGCTAAGTGGGTCAGTCGGTTAAGCGTTTGACTCTTGGTTTTGGCCCAGGTCATGATCTCATGGTTCGTGAGTTCGAACCCTGCGTCAGGCTCTGCACAGACAATGCGACGTCCTCTTGGGATTCTCTCTCTTTCCCTCCCCCACTTGTGCTCTCTCTCTCTCTCTCTCTCTCTCAAAATGAATACATTTAAAAAAAATTTTTTTTTAATTCAAAGGACATTGGGGCGACCCTTTTGCTTTTGTAAGGTCACATTTACAGGTTCTGGGAATTAGGACCTGGTATCTTTGGAGACCGCTGTTCAATCCTCCATGTGAGGTACGTTCAGGAATCAAATGAGGAAAGACTTTGCTGCCTATGCAGCTGTGGGTTTTGTCCTTGGAGCAGGCTCTCGCTTTAGTTGCGCCAGAAACATTTTCCACGTCCTAAAGAGAAGCGAGCACTTGGTAGCTTTGTGAAACATACAGGTGTGATTTCTGGAACACAAATGGCTTCTTTCTCCTCTGCGGACAGAGTTAACTGTGTCTTCATTTGCAAACCAGGCACTGAATCCGGCTTGAGTCACCGGTATTGTTCTTCCATTGTAAACTGGCCGTTTTGCTAGCGAAAGTCCAGAAAAATCTCCGGGCGCGTGGGCTGATCCCAAGCTGGCATTTTTAGATGCTTGATAAGACTCACAGAAGAAAGCACGGAGACACTGTGCTCCATTACCCGCTCCGCCCGCACCTCTCCCCCACAATCCGCTATGAATCACGCTGGATTAACAACACGTCGGAGACAAAGACACTGAATTACATATTAGCATTGCCTGCAAAGACGTTGCATTGAATGTCCTCGGCGAAGTTCCTCGGGAGAAGTCTCAGCTTGTGAACCAATCTGCATGTAACAAAATGAGAGCAAGGGTCAGAGAGAAACAAAGAATGTTTTTGTGACTTACTGCAGTCAGCACAGAGTTTATGTGGCAGATGTTCATCCTGCCACGCAATGTGGATGACTTCATACGTGGGGGGGAAGGCTGTTCACCACTGGCTTCCTGCCCTCCAGGACGACATCATCGCCACTCCTTGACGGCAGTTTTTATGAGCAGTGTGGAACGCTGTGAACAGAGCCCCGACCGGTTGTGTTTTTAAGCAGTCCTGTTGCTCTAAGGCAATCCCCAGTGGATTCTGTTTGTGTGTTCCGAATCCACATTCTGATGCGCGAGAGAAGAAAATGAAGTCTGTGTTTACATTTTAATTCACGTTTTAAGTACCTTTCCCTTTATGCTGTGTCTCCTGTAATTGGTGTTGTTACTTTTGTACTAATTCAAATAGAGCAAATCTACAAGTGTGTGAAACGCTAAAGTAAAAAAAAAAAAAAAAAAAAAATTTAAATAAAATGTAACCAGCTGGTAAAAACTTATTGCAGGATTCTGGTCCAAGTTCATGTCCCTCCCTCGTGGCCAGCTTAAAGCAACAAAAATAATGAGCAATAAAGAAGAAAATACCAACAAAGGGTGGCTGCCAGATATAACAAATTTGGGGCCGGACTGAGACATGACACCCAAAGGCGTATGCGACCCCCCACAGCTCTTTTCCATGAAAGGTTTTCCATAAAAGGGGTAACACAGCCCCAAGGGGTCCAACCCGAGGTCCTGGCCCGAGGCATCCATGCTGGGCACTGCAGGTGAGTCAGTGTGGGCAGGAAAGCACCAAGAGGATGTGGAGTTGTGAGAGAATCCTCCCAAAGGCCACCTGAGTTGGGGCACCTGGGTGGCTCAGTCAATTAAGCGTCTGACTCTTGATTTCAGCTCAGTTGTGATCTCGTGGTTCGTGGGATCGAGCCCCGTGTCAGCTCCGTGAGCCCCGTGACACTGACAGTGACACCTTGAGCCCATTGGAAGGAAAGGGGAGGACGTGTGGTTGGCAGGGGGGACGCACTCTGTCCGCCTTGGATCCTCCCCGAAGCAATGTCCAGGATGTGCCACAGACTCCTTGCGGGAAATAGCGCTGACACTCTAAATAACTCAAGCAGCTTCCTTCGTTCGGCTGCACATTCTGGTTCCCTCGAAACCACCCCCAACCCCGTGTGGACTCGTCAGCTCTTGCCAGTACTGCTGACCAGGTCCTGTGGCTCGGTGGGCACAGCCGCCCTTCCTCCCGTTCGGGTCCGGCAATGCCAGGCTGTTGGTGCTGAGCCAGCTCTGGCTGAGCCAGAGTTCTCGGCCTGGGAGCCAGTGGGGAAGGTGGGTGTGAGCCCCGGGGGAGGCACGCGGGGTTGGTGGGAGACGGGACCGTGAACCATCTTCGACAAGAGGCGCAGGCCAGCCCTCAACGGGCAGGGGAGAGCCCCTCGCGTGGGCTCAGAGCTGGGGGACAATCGGGAGGGTTGCTATTTGGGAAGCGTGCCCCCCATGACCCCGTCCTGCACATCAGGGCCTTGACTACGTGCGGCCTGTGCTCTCTCGCCGAGAAGCCCGGCCCTGACGCCTAGCCTTCTCCGTCCTTCCGCTACAGGCGATGAGAACCTCTTCGCGCGTGACGAAGGAAGTCTCTGACTTCTCGCTTAGCTTTTAGTTGCAAACTGGTTTATCTCAGCCTTCCGTTCTCTTTCCCAAAGGCCAGTCGACCCAATTCCATGTTCCCCATCGTTACTATTTCCCCCACTTTTCTCGAACCCCTGCTACACCCCCAATGCCAACTTTGCCCACAGCTCCTCCCCGTGCCCCCCTGTCTGTGCCCACCTGCCCTGGTGACACGGGCTTCGTTGCTGGCCGGCCAGGGCGTGATCCAGCGGGAGACTCCCTCCTAGGTCCCATCTTGGGGCCCAATCCTGATACCCACTGTCACAAATTGGGGTCCCTGGTGAGCAGCCTCTGAGAAGGAGAATGGCACGTGGGGGGTGTTAGGGGAGCTCTTGAGATCAGCCCCCGGGGGACGGAGCTCAGGAAGCAGGGCTCGGCAGCAGGGGGAGACAGGGTGACAGTGGTCGCAGCAAAGGCGTGAGCTGCTCTAGCTCTCTCTGGAACAGGATGGCCCTTCGGAGCTGCCTGAGCGGGAGGGATCAGGCCGGACTTTATTCCCCTGCATCGATCAGTCGGTGAAGGTGGCCTGCCCTCCGGAAGAGCTCGGACCTGGGGCCCGGGGGCACCTTCAACCAAGCTGGTCCCCAAAGAGCGCGGGCAGCCGAGAGCCGTTGTCCCATGGCTCTCCCCACAGTGGGGATGCGGGGATCCCGCCAGCTGACGAGCCCATGGCAAAAACGGAGGCAGGATCCGTGGCAAAGTCTGCTTCGCTGGGATGGGAAAACAGAAGTGACAACAGGGAACCCTACACCCCGTGAAGAGGTCCTTCCAGAATGAAGACATTTCCCGTTAAGAGAATCGGCTGCCAAGAAGCCTGCCCTCTGTAGAGCGCATTTCAGGTGAAGGACAAGCCGGATGGGAGGTCAAAGCGTTAAATCTAAAGTAACACTGACTTCCTGAAGCACTTCGTGAAAAACTTAAGAGCCCGGCGACACCAGAGGTAGGAGGGGTTGGGGTAAGTGCTCCGAGGTCCCAGCGCCTGGCCCGGAGAAGAGTCCGATTGAGACAGAGTATCCATTTGTGTTGGACTCAGGTAAGGCAGCCAAGCATTGTGTCATTTTGTAAAAAAACGTTAATTCTATCCAAAGAATAGAAAATGATGTGTAACTTTGCAACCAACAGAGAGAAAACTAGAATACAAAAAGTTCTCGGTCAATACACATCAGGTAAGAAAGGAAGGAAAAATCACAGACCAGGTGGGACAACAGAAAAAGGTCCTGCAAACACGCGGGTACAGAAGACACGGCATCAAGGATGAGAAAAGCGCCAGCTAGGGCTGAACAAAATCGGGTGGGCACAGCCCACCCCAGACAAGGTGTACTTTAAGGAAGAAAAGCTCGATTCGAGGCAGCGGAAGCCACGGCAGAATGACAGAAGACTGAATTCACCTGCGTGAGTTACAACGTAGCCTCAAAATAGGCAAAGCGAAACGTAACCGAATTACAAAAATTCACAATCACGATGGGAGATTTTATTACACAATTGGCCAAGTCGTAACCACCGGAAAATTCAGAAGGGGAAGATCTGATCGTGACCTTGACCTGACAGGCCTGTACGCCATGTTTCCATGAGCCCACCGACTGTCACACACACCGTTAGTTGACCGGCCGCTAAAAAGAAAATAATGTCAACTGTGGCACAATGATTCCTCATTACTCAGAATTGTGATTCCACACTTACTGAGAACGCTCTTTCATATTTAATCACGTCGTCCTTATGCATACGTGAAACAGAAAACATAGGAGAAATAACCCGTGTGAGGTATTTCTAAACACCTTTGAGACTTCTTTTGTTTGGACTCTACTTAAGACCAGGAGCCATCAGGGGCGCCTGGGTGGCACAGTCGGTTAAGCGTCCGACTTCAGCCAGGTCACGATCTCGCGGTCCGTGAGTTCGAGCCCCGCGTCAGGCTCTGGGCTGACGGCTCGGAGCCTGGAGCCTGTTTCCGATTCTGTGTCTCCCTCTCTCTCTGCCCCTCCCCCGTTCATGCTCTGTCTCTCTCTGTCGCAAAAATAAATAAACGTTGAAAAAAAAAAAAAGACCAGGAGCCATCAATATTCACGTTTCTTCACACATTAGGATCCTCAGTGACGTCAGGAGGGTTGGGGTTATGGTGTTCCTGAGAGAGAGCTCCATTAGTGTCCACCCGTGATGCCATCTCCAAGACCCTGGTGCTACCTCCTATCTGGAGGTGACTATGGACGCGCATTTCGTCCTCACACGGCCCTTACACGATCTGCCTGTTGGAAGTTACACGTGCGTTCTTGTATACACACAGGCCATGACAGCACTATCACGGAGGGTCGCGTGCCCCTCTCTGGTTACAAAATGCCTCTTAATTTTCAAGACATTAAACTGTGCAAAGCATACACCTTAAGATCATTAGAATACAGCAAAACGCCGTATCCAGCCGTTCCAGAATATACAATATTTGTAAGCACACGCGGAACAGTCACAAAAATTGCCCACGTGCTGACCTTAAAATGAGTCTCCCTGCATTTTCAAGAATTGTGTAATTACAGAGCGTGTTCTCCGATCGCAGTCCCATTATGCTAGAAATCTGTCACAAAGGGAAGGCTAAAAAACTTCCTGTATATTTGAAATGACAATTATACTTCTAAATAATCAATAGGTCCGATGAGAAATTATAATGGCAGTTCAAAGCATTTTTAATTGAACTTAAGAGAAAAAAAACGTTAGTCTCAAACGAGTATGGAGTTAATCCTCGAACAACGTGGTTTGAATCGTGTGGGTCCACTTGTATATGGATTTTTTTGATAAATACAGTGCAGTCCTATAAACGTATTTTCTCTTCCTTATGGCTTCCTTAATAACATTTTCCCCCTCCAGCTCACTTTATTGTAAGAATATAGCGTATGATACATATAACCTACAAAATAAGTGTTAATCGGGGGGTTATACGATCGGGAAGGCTTCCAGGCCACGCTGGGCTATCAGTAGTCCTGCTCGGGGGCATCAACAGTTATATTTTCTTTCTTTTTTTTTTTTTTCAATATATGAAGTTTATTGTCAAATTGATTTCCATACAACACCCAGTGCTCATCCCAAAAGGTGCCCTCCTCAATACCCATCGCCCACCCACCCCTCCCTCCCACCCCCCATCAACCCTCAGTTTGTTCTCAGTTTTTAAGAGTCTCTTATGCTTTGGCTCTCTCCCACTCTAACCTCTTTTTTTTTTTTTT
>NW_024412430.1:18807251-18811547 GCF_014898765.1 Herpailurus yagouaroundi | reverse complement strand
CCCCCATCAACCCTCAGTTTGTTCTCAGTTTTTAAGAGTCTCTTATGCTTTGGCTCTCTCCCACTCTAACCTCTTTTTTTTTTTTTTTTCCTTCCCCTCCCCCATGGGTTTCTGTTAAGTTTCTCAAGATCCACCTAAGAGTGAACAGTAGCCAAATTATACGCGGATGTTCAACAGCGCACGGATGTCTGTGCCCCTGACCCCTGCGTTGTTCATTTTTTTTTTTTTTCAATGTTTATTTATTTTTGGGACAGAGAGAGACAGAGCATGAACGGGGGAGGGGCAGAGAGAGAGGGAGACACAGAATCGGAAACAGGCTCCAGGCTCTGAGCCATCAGCCCAGAGCCCAACGCGGGGCTCGAACTCACGGACCGCGAGATCGTGACCTGGCTGAAGTCGGACGCTTAACCGACTGCGCCACCCAGGCGCCCCGACCCCTGCGTTGTTCAACTGTACTACACGACGAAAGAAGGAAAAAGTCAATTAGGAAAGTAACACAGAAATCAACCCGAAGAAAGCAGAAGGAAGGACAGGAAGGCAAGAACAGATACTAATGAGGCAGAAAGCCCAGATGCCGACCCGCGGACTGATTTGTTCCTGGTCCTTGGAGGTGGGCAGAGCCCACACCGGAAGGTTCCACGAGCCGGGCGTCCTGAGGCCGCACTGCAGATTGTTGCTGAGATTTCTGCCTCCAGAAGAAGCCCGTCCGCGTTGTCCCTTTCACGTGACCTTCCTAACTCAGCAGAGCGACCTGACGTTGTCTGGGCCTTGCTCCTTTCCCCCGCCCGGGGCTTTGCCAGTTGGGACCATGTTGGGTTTGTGTTACTGTTCTCCGAGAGCGGCCAAGGGTCAGCTCCTTTGGTCTGCCTGGGGGGGGGGGGAGGAAAGGGGGGGGGGTTTAAAAAAGCGAGGCTCCGCCCCCCCCCCCCCAGCTCTGCTGATTCAAAACCCACCTGGAGGAGGAAGAGCCTCGGAGGATTCCCACGAGGCGTGAGAGACGCTGGTCTAGAAAGCTCGCCGGAGAGGATGCCGAGTTTCACCTGAGCTTTTGGGAGCCACAGGCAGGTGCGCCCCGAAGGCCCTGTTCTCCGGCCAGTGAAGACCTGGGGTGTGTCCTCCCCGCCATCCCCGCCTCCTGCCGCACCTCCCCTCACAGCGCTGGGGGCCGGGGGTGTTTCCACGCTCCCTTGTTCTTCTCCTCTTAGGCACCGGCTGGCCGCCCCCCGCCACTTTCCGCCAGGCTGTCCCATAGCTTCATTTAGGGGCGCGTGCGCCTGGGGGGTGGACACCCTCATACCGGAGGGCGGGTAAATGACCTTAACGCCGACTGACTCATTGTCCCAGGAGGCAAGGGGGAACCACATCCAGCTCTGGGGTGAACACGCAGAAACATTAAAAGGGGTCACAAGGGGAAGAGAGAAAGCAGGTCACGCACCTGCCAGGCGAGCTGGCTGATCTCCCCTCCCAAGAGGGATGTGCCAGGAGCTGGGCCGAGTCACCCTACCCTCCTGGCCAACTTCACCGGAAAGGCTGAGCGTCCCCCTCCGCGTGGGGTAAACTGTGGCTTGTTCGTTCTGCCGCCCTTTGCAAGTTCGGAGGGGAGACCCTTGTGTGGTTATAGAAAGAGCCTGGTTTCAGAGGAACAGTCGTCTCCTTCCCCCATGTTAGGCTAAGGGTCGCTGTAGGGCAAGGAAGTGGCCCAGCTCTGTCCGGAAGGAGGGCTTGATGGCAGAGGAATCCACGGCACGGCAAAGGCACAACCCCTTATTGGTGGTGTCAGGGGTCCCGGCTTGTTTCATCCGCACACTGGACATTCCATCCTCCATGGAGTGCTCAGGGAGGGGGGCGAGAATGGCCCCTGCGGCCCACCCGGGAGAGATCACATTCAAGGACGCTTCTGCCAAAATACTCTTTCTAATGTTTATTTATTTTTGAGAGAGAGAGAGAGTCAGAGCTCGAGTGGGGCAGAGAGAGAGGGAGACACAGAATCGGAAGCAGGCTCCAGGCTCCGAGCCATCAGCCCAGAGCCCGACGAGGGGCTCGAACCCACGAACCGCGAGATCGTGACCTGAGCCGAAGTCGGACGCTCAACTGACTGAGCCACCCAGGCGCCCCTAAAATACTCTCTTTCTGAGGTGAGCATTTCGGGGACAGACACAGCAGTGTCTGGGTAGACAGAGCTGACTGCTTGCTTTGGGACCCACTGCTCACAATAATGGCCATCACCCTGGAGGCTCCAGTTAACAAACATAGCTGTAAAAACATTCACGGAAACTTGCCTTTCCCGTCTTTGGAAATCTCGTTGTGAGCAATGCAGTTGAGTCCTTCCAACTAAGCAATCAGGGGGATGGATGGCTGGCCCTGGGGAGGGCTCAGCTTCAGAGGAGGAGGGAGTAAGGATGTACACTTTTCCCCCCTTAAACTCTGCCCAATTTCAAAACTGCGCCTCTAGAAACACCTGCCGTCATGCCGGTCGTGACCATCATCACAGTAGCTGAGGGGTATTGGCGGTTCAGTCAGAGGCGGTGGACCGAGCTCTCCTGCCGCAGGAGATGGTCAGCGCTGCACGAGTCAGGGTCTGTGGGGAGGGGTATGGTTTGCTCGTGGAGTCCGTGGGAACAGCGAAGGGGTGACCAGCCAACAGCTGGAGCCGCGTGGGACGAGGGGACCCTGTCGGGCACCTGTAGCTGCACCTCGCAAACCCAGCCTGTGCAAACGTCACTTATTCAAGTAGCCACGGTGGCCCAAAGCAGTGTCGATCCTGCTGGAAGTGGAGGGTGTTCCCCTGCGAAGCCAACGGGCTCCCTCACGCGTAGGTCATGTTTTTAAAAGAACAGAATTGCCAAATCTCCCCGACGTGGCGGCTTTCGACTTTTCACAGTGCCACGATGGTGATCTGAACCCTTCTGTGAGTTATTTGCGATGCTTCCCGCAGCTTAATAGAAACCAAACATTTACAAATAATAAGGCCACAGAGGCTCACTGAAATGGCCTGTTTCTTTTCACGAGCCTGGGACCTCGCCAGCCTGACGCTGTTTTTATCTGCGTTTACTGCTGTGAGTTATCGTGTCTGCTGCTACTGAGTTTTGTGTGCTCAGCTATGATTAATAAAAGGGGAGAATTTATTTGTTTTGCCTTAATGAAAGCAATCGGGTGGTGGATGTCATCTTTTAGCTCGTGAAGTCTGTGGGTAGAAATACTGCCTCAGGGCTCCTGGGTGATAAGAAGGAGTTGCCGGCCAAGCCACCGCCCTCCTCTCGGCCATCGGCTGTCACAGTTCCCGAACCCGGAGACGAACTCGCTCAGACCAGGAAGCAGAGAGACGGGAAGGGTCCCACACCTGCTCCCACACGGTTGAGGCACGTGTTCTGGAAAAACCTATTACTCAGATTTTTCTTATGTTTGTGCAGAGAACAGTTTGGGGGTTTTTGTTTCCACTGTAGCTTCCGTAACTCCGATTATAGAACCTGAGAAGGATAGCACAGGAAATTAACCATCAGATGATCCAACTTTATGGCCAGGGGTGCAAAGATCTTAAATATGTATTATTTATTAAAAATATAGCAAACCACCATCAAGTGAGTGTATTTGGGGGCTCCTGGGTGGCCCGGTTGGTTAAGCGTCAGGCTCTTGATTTCAGCTCAGGTCAGGATCTCATGGTTCGTGAGATAGAGCC
Source organism: Herpailurus yagouaroundi (assembly GCF_014898765.1). Lineage (NCBI taxonomy): Eukaryota > Metazoa > Chordata > Mammalia > Carnivora > Felidae > Herpailurus > Herpailurus yagouaroundi. The sequence goes on along the minus strand of NW_024412430.1, from coordinate 18,807,871 downwards.
CTGAGTTGGGATTCTCTCTCCCTCTCTCTCTGCCCCTCCCCTGCTCATGGTATCTCTCTCACTCTCTAAAAAAAATAAATAAATACACATTTAAGAAAAAAGGAAGATTTTTTTTTTAAAGCAAATGTATTTTAGGATGGTTCAGCCTTGGTAATTTCTACAAATGAATTTATTGTATTAATTTATCACAAAAATTTTTAAAAATATGATCATATCTATGGAAACCAAGAAAATTTTGCAAAATTCAACATCCTGATTTTTTTTAAGTATTTTGTTTTGTTTTTTATTTTATTTATTTATTTTTAATTTTTTTGATGTTTATTTATTTTTGAGAGAGAGAGAGAGAGACAGAGCATGAGCAGGGGAGGAGCAGAGAGAAAGGGAGACACAGAATCCAAAGTGGTTCCAAGCTCTGAGCTGTCAGCACAAGAGCCTGACGTGGGGCTTGAACTCACAAACTGTGAGATCGTGACCTGAGCCAAAGTTGGATGCTTAACCAACTGAGCTGCCCAGGTGCCCGTTTTGCTTTTTATTTTAGAGAGAGAGAGAGTGTGTGAGCAGGGGAGAGAGGCACAGGGAAAGAGAGAGAGAGAGAGAGAGAGAGAGAGAGAGAGAGAGAG
>NW_024412430.1:18630878-18807151 GCF_014898765.1 Herpailurus yagouaroundi | reverse complement strand
AGAGAGAGAGAGAGAGAGAGAGAGAGAGAGAGAGAGAGAGAGGGAATCCCAAGCAGGCTCCCTTCCAACAGCACAGAGCCCAATGTGGGACTTGAACTCAGGAGTTGTGAGATCATGACCTGAGCCGAAATCAAGAGTCATAGGCTCAACCGACTGAGCCACCCAGGTGCCCCTGATTTTTTTTTAAGGAACACTTCAGGACACTAAGAATGAGTGGAAATTGTCCTTCAAAAAGGGTATTTATCAAAATCAAAGACAAATAGTGTAAGCAACAGTAGAATAACTAAACGTATGTAGCTGTTCTAAAGACTTTCTGAGAGCCTTGTGGCCGTAAGTATTTTTTGGCGTATGTTCACATCGATGCTTCTTAGACTTAGCTGGTAACAACCATCCAACAGGAGCCATTGTCTCACCTCAAAATGCGGATGCGCCCAGTGGGACGGGGCATGTGGCTCTTGAACCAGGGTTCCAGGGGACACTTACCGTTTGTAGAAGCACTACCCAACCCCTTGTGCCCTTTCAGCCCATTCGTCTTCAGAGTGTCCCCTTTGGGCTCCTCTCCCATGGTGAAAAGCCTTATGAGGCCACTCCTCAACTCTTGCCTGGGTTAAATCACTCTGCTACCTCGACCTCAAAGGTTCCGGGTTCTAATCATAGCCATCCTGAAATGGCTTTCACATAGCCATACGTGAAAGCCATGGTCTGCCTCAAGATTGCTGGGAAACTCAGATGTCCCGGGGTCACAGGCTCTGGGACTCTGTCAGGCCTCCCCCCACTCTGCTTCACGCTTAGGTAAATTGCGCATTCCAGAAACGTTACATCTGCTATGGTATAGGTTTGGTTTCCCTCCTTCTACAACTCCACTTCGACAGATTCCCTATTTGCGAAGAGTTTTCACCACCAATGACTGTTGAATGTTGCTAAATGCTTTCTCTGCAGCTACTGAGATTGATTATATTGTTTTTTGCTTTTTTCCTATTAATGTGGTAAAATACACAGATTGATTTAAACAAACAAACAAACAAAAAACATTAAACCACCCTTAAGTTTCTGAGATAACCCTACATAGTCAAAATGTGTCATCCTGTTTATAAACGTCCGGGTCTGGTGTGCTGATATTCTTGTGAAGGATTTTTATGTCTGTGCTCATGAGGGATGTTGATGTCGGTAATTTTCTTGCAATGCCTTTGTTTAGTTTTGTATCAAGGTTATTTGACCTCATAAAATGAAGTCATTCCCTCTTCCCAGAGTGTTTCCTCTGCTCTATTTTCTGGAGGAAATCATTTTTGGATTGTTGTCGTGACATTTCTCCTCAGGTTGGAGAATTTCTTTAGTGCTTCTTGTAATGCAGTTCTGCTGAAGGTAAATCATCTCTAAGATGTCGTTTGTATTTTTGAAGGACGTATCAGTCAAGGTTTAGCCGGTCCTTAGCAGAGCCAGTCCTTCCAGAAGCTTCTCTGCCTACTGGTCCTCATCCACAAGAGACTCGTGGCTACATCAGGAGAAGGCGAACAAAAGGATCCAGCCCTACAGAGAAGGACGCCTAAGGTAGCGATTCTGCCTCCCCACATCCCACACCCGCCAAAATTAATTCACTCCCGTGCTTCTTCCGTGATTTGTTTCTTTATATTCATCCCTCCTAGGCCGACCCCTGGAGGTGCTCCCCTCGCGTGGACTTCCCGGTGACGGTCCCTATTTCAAACATTCTCCACCTCTGGCTCAGTCTCCCTGTAAGCGAGGGAACTTTCCTGGCTACCCTAACATGTTAACATATATACAGTAGAAGTTTATCCACTTGGTCTGGGCTTCAAACCTGGAAACAGTACGAAATCTTCACCCAACTACGTTTGCCAGTTTGGCCCATGGAATTAGTGGAACTGGAGGAGGCAAAAATATGGCGCCCATAATGTAATGTCCACTGAGCATCCTAGGAAAAAAGGGCCCAAAAATTTTGGAAAGCACAAATTCTCTCGGAGGCCCAAGATACTCACAGGTGAAATACACCACCGTCTGACTCCTTAGTGTGTCATTCAGTGAGGAGTGGGGGGCATCCCCTTTGGGGACACAGGGCAATAAATCGCCCAGGCCTTTCCTTCAACATACAGCTTCAGCGCCCTTACACAAGAATTCTTAACAGCCTTCTTGCATGAAGCTCAAACCCTTCCTTCAAGGAAAGGTAGTGTAGCTCTTTCGAATTGACAAGAAGATCCATAGCTTTCTTTTTTCTCTTATCCTGCAGAGCAACAGTCAGCTGCTTCTACTCAGCTGCCCACTTTGTCTCCTTGTCTTTTATTTAAAAAAAAAATTTTTTTTAATGTTTATTTTCGAGAGAGAGAGACAGAATGTGAGCGGGGGAGGAGCAGAGAGAGAGGGAGGCACAGAATCCGAAGCGGGCCCCAGGCTCCGAGCTGTCAGCACAGAGCCCGATGTGGGGCTCGAATTCACGAACGGTGAGATCAGGACCTGAGCTAAAGTCAGACGCTTAACCGACTGAGCCGCCCAGGTGCCCCACCTTCCTCTTTTATTGCCTTGCAACCCTCAGTTTGGTCCTATTGGTCTTTCCCAACAACACCTGCATTATCGAGCTTGGCCCATGAAGTAAGTGGTGGGGCCTCCTTCCTTCTGGTAGTTGGCCCACTAGCCTTCTCTGCTGTCCACCGAGGCCGTGTCTGGCCCTGATACTGGGTGGGCCAAGCCGGGGGTCCTGTCCACTGAAACTTGTGCTCATTTGCCAATCAACCAAAAGGTACAAATCTCAAACTGTACACATAGGGTGAAGCATACAGCGATGTCTCATGTCCAGAGTCAGTAAGAGCGGAGTTATTCCATTCAGCCACAAAGGTCCTGAAAATGTGGCCCCCGAAACAGTAAATTCTATTTAATAATGTAAGCATTTGGGAGGTGCCTGGGTGGCTTAGCTGGTTGAGCGTCTGACTTCGGCTCAGGTCATGATCTCACGGTTCGTGAGTTCGAGCCCCGCCCCCGTGGGGCTCTGTGCTGACGGCTCCGAGCCTGGAGCCTGCTTCCGATTCCGTGTCTCCCTCTCTCTCTGCCCCTCCTCCGCTCACACTTCATATATCTCTCTCAAAACTAAATAAACATTAAAGAAAATTTTAATGTATTTTGGTTGAAAAAATATCCAATTATAATACACATAAACCTGCCTTTTCCGGTAGCCTGTGGGCCTGAATCACCTTTTCTTGGTGATTCAGATGGTGTCTGAAACCGTCACACCTCCTGGTATTTATACCATTATGTAGCTTCCCCCTGGGGAATCTGGTGCCCTTGTGATTCACCTTAACCAAGAGAGGGTAGTGGTGCTTTGCCAAGCCTAAGGCTTAAAAAATCCCGGCAGCTTCACATGGGGCTCTGAGGGAAGTCCGTAGTCGTATACCCCAAGACCACTGTGCTGCGAGAAGCCCACCCTACAGCCACAGGGGAGGCCGCCAGAGGAGGGCTGAGGTGGACAGACAGCCGTGGCAGAACTCTCAGCCGACAGCCGGCATCCACAGGCCATCTTGGAAGCGGGTCGTCCGGCCCCCACTCAAGCTGTTCCCCCACCATGTAATGCAGAGGAGGGAAAAGCTGTCCCCATCCAGCCCTGCCCAGACTGCAGGAGCAAGAACCACTCAGTGGCTGTTGATTATTAAGTCACCGGATACGGCAGTGGACAGCAGTGGACAACGGACACGTGGCTTATCGGGGGCGTGGCTATTGAGCTGGCCCTGTGCCCCCCCCCCCCGGAGCAGGTGCTCAGAAGCCCAGGTGATACTGTGAGAAAGTCCTTGCAATTTGCTCCGTGTGGTTTTTCTCTTCTGGTTCTATTAGGAGGTCGGCTGTCATTTCTCCCCGAGGCTGAAGTGCTGTCACTATACAAGGGCCCTTTGAGTCTCGTGGAGAGCTGGTAATTGGGCTCGGAAGAGGGAAACAGGTGAGCACGGGAAGAAAGCGACATGGTGGATGGCTGCTTCTGAGCGCCGGGGGGATTAACTGGGGGGCGTCGGTGCGCACGGGGGAAGAGAGCACAGGAGAGCCTTGAGAAGACTCACTCAGACGTTAAGTGCTCCTGGTAAACAGCAAAATGGTCTGAACCAGCCATTAAACACCTGCACCCGGGCTACTTAACACGATCAGCTAGAAGAGAAGAGACCAGTTAATGAAATGTGTTTCAGGTAATGTACAGTTAAAAATAGTAAACAGAAAGCTTAGGCGTGAATTTTATGAAGCCCTCAGCAGACGATTAGGTATAATTTCGTACAGTTAGAAGCTTCGGGGTTTTCTTCACCTTCACGATCTCTTTCTGTCTTTAGGAGAACTTTCATTAGGACATTATTTACCGGTTTATTAGCCTGAAGAATCATGCTTTGATGGAAAGTGCCGACAACGCGCTCATGGAAATGGCATCCCCCATCGGCAATCCCGTGGGCCTCTCTTGGGATCCTCGGGATAGCTCGGCCTGCAGTTATGATGGAGACATCACCTATGAAAGCCGTTATTCTCTATGCCAAACCTTCTATCATTATCAGGGTCTAAGAGCTTAATTGTGTTATAAAGTGAATTTTGAGACTCTGCCTTAATTTTTCCACCAATAGGCAAGTGGTCCAATTGGAAATAAGTACTGTTGACCTTTGAACAACATGGGTTTGAACTGCACGGATCCACTTATATGCGGCTTTTTGTCTTTTTTTTTTTTTTTTTTTTTTACTGGAAAAAGCTTTATTGTTTCATTTGGTCCACAGCTTGGGAGAGGACTCCAGGGTGGTTGAAAAGCTGCCAGTGGCTACAGAGAGACGTGTCAAGGAGCCTTGACACCAGGGGGATGCCAGAGGGGACTTCAAGGATCAGAGGCTCCTATATATGCTCAAGGCTGAGCCTTTCCAAGAGATACTCCACCAGCCCAGCCTGGGGGCCACCAGCCCATGGAGGTGAGTCAGGTGGCGCCCGTCTTCTTGATGAGTTTCACCTCCTTATCCAGAAAGCAGTTCTCTGAAGCCACAGACGTGGGGGTCTGTGCGGGCAGACCCCTGGGTGTGCAGATCCAAAGGCGTCTGGTTCAGTTTTCTCTAGGGCCGTGGCAGCTTCCCTGGCGTCCAAGGGTTTACTCCACTCATCCTGGGACCACTTTGGTGCATCCTGGAAGAGGGCACGGCTGCCATGCTGGTTTTGCATCTTCAAGAGATGCCGGGTGCCCTGAGCTTTTCTTTGGCCAAATGGAGGAAGAAGTGGCCCATGGGCTCCTGAGCCCCATCCCTGAGGTCAAAGCAGAAGCCTAGAAGGAGGGGCAGGAGGCCCACACATGCGCGTTGACCAGGTGGTCCTGGAAGCAGAGGATGCCTGAGAAAACGTGGTTCCAAAGGGTTCAGTGGGAAAAGAGGTCGGAGGATGGTCAGGGGTTGGAAGAAGGGGCACCATCAAATCAGCACATTGCACATTTCTAAAACATACACTTTTATTTATGGCTGATGCTTCAATAAAGCCGGAAAACTAATACATGCTCTGTTATTTTATTTTGTAGACACTTTCAAAAGTTAGGACAAATATCATTTTATTTTGCAAAGCATTTGCAAACGAAATGAAATCATTTTGGTTTCGTGATTGCAGTTCTAGACATTGGCCACAAAACGGTATCAATGGACTCGCCAAAGAGAAACTCAACCTATTTCCAGCGATTTCAGTACCGTTTGAATAATACGCGGTCCCCCAAAGTAATACCTTAAAGGACACCATGCCTTCAACTACAAAAATATCATCATGTAATTGTTTTTCTTTAGGAAATAATATTTTAGAGTCACCCTGGCTGCTGTTTGCTCCTGACAGGTATACTTACGCAAGTCTACCGTAAGAAAAAATAAGATTTGTTTTAAGCCATAGAAGAATATTTATTGACATGGAAAATGTTAACGGTGTACCTCTACATGACATGTACAGGGTACAAAGCAGTATATACAGTTTAACACCATTTTTATGGAAAGAGAAATGACCATATATACAAAATCATGCATAGGAAAAAACCAGAAGGATGTACATAGCAAATGTTGATAACGGTTATCTCTAGAGAGCAGAATTAGAGGTGATGACGCAATTTTTCCCAGGAAATGTCACCTGCTCTCCGAACAGAATCTGCTTCTAGCTATTCTTTCTTGGGTGCGATGAGCTTGATAAAATTCTTTTCAAATGGACTCTGTTTCATGATACATATCTCCAAATCATACTGCTTTTCCCATGTAAAAAGTAGATGTTACTTACTCTTACATACTGGCATATGGAGAATATTTGTTACTAATACAATATACTATCAAATGTGCCACAGCATCGGGGCGCCTGGGTGGCTCAGTCGGTTGAGCATCCGACTTCGGCTCAGGTCATGATCTCGCGGTTCGTGGTTTCGAGCCCTGCATCGGGCTCTGTGCTGATGGCTCAGAGCCTGGAGCCTGCTTCAGAGTCTGTGTCTCCCTCTCTCTCTCTCTGTCCTTCCCCTGCTCGCTCTCTGTCTCTCTCTCAAAAATAAATAGACATTAAAAAAAATTTTTTTTAAAAACGCCACAGCATAGATCTGGCTGTAGAAAATTATTGTGTGGAGGATCTGCAAATCCTCTAATAGAGAGAAATTTTAAATAGAGAGGAAGATGTTATCATTAGTTAGGAGTTCTTGGTGGTTGGCTGTAAATAACTTAGGTTCCAGGACGGGAGACTTTGGGATCTCTCCTTCCTGGTTAACTGACTTTAGGCAAAGGAGATTAGCTTCTGTAGTCGGGGAAATGTGGTTAATAATTTTGTAGAAAGAAGCAAAAATAAGATTTTTTTTTTTTAAATAAGGGTAAAATGAGATCACAGATCGAAAGTTCTTCTATGAAGACCTAACCAAGTGAGAGGTGAAATCGCAAGAAAGAAATTCACATTTGCTGTTATAGAAAAATTAACTCCATTTTTCTGCAGCACCAAATTCTTCCTGCTTTATGTCTTTGTTCACAGGTTAGACCTGTGCCAAAATTGTGGACTTATTTTAATGTTAATTAATGGTCTTCATCCTCTTTATGTAACAGTTAGTAACACAGGACGAACTTGAGTTTTCGTGGAATCTGACCTAAGTGTCCTAAATATAGGATAGGATATATATAGGATATCCCATAGGAAAACCCTACTATTATTGTGAGGAGTTGGAATATTTGCTGTCACTTTGCCAGGTTACATTTGCCAGTCCAATATTTCAAGAGTGGCACATTCCCCCAAATGTGCCCCTCTTTCAAGTAAAATGTTAGCTAGATAATTTAGTAGAAAATCGACTTCTCTAATCGCATTTAGAGAGGAGGGTAGCATCATTTCTTAGTGCAGGTGAGTGGCAGATCTCAAGAGATTCAACCACACGCTGGTGGTTATCAGAGAGAATATGTTAGCAGCCCATCGCCAACTGCTAGGTAACATTATATATAATACAGTTGCCTAGGTAAAAGCACACCTGTTCTTAAAAATCTGAAAAAAAACGGGGGCGCCTGGGTGGCTCAGTCAGTTAAGCGTCCAACTTCGGCTCAGGTCACGATCTCACGGTTTGTGAGTTCGAGCCCCGCGTCGGGCTCTGGGCTGACGGCTCGGAGCCTGGAGCCTGCTTCGGATTCCGGGTCTCCCTCTCTCTCTGCCCCTCCCCCACTCACGCTCCGTCTCTGTCTCTCAAAAATGAATAAAGGTTAAGAAACAAAAATTTTTTTTAATCTCAAAAATAAGATAAAAACAGAGAGGGAGCCAAACCGTAAGAGACTCTTAAGTGCAGAGAATAAACTGAGGGTTGGCGGGGGCGGGGTACGTGGGGGACGGGCACTAAGGAGGGCACTTGTTGGGATGAGCACGGGTGTCACACATAAGTGACAGATCCCCGGGTTCCACTCCTGAAGCCAAAACTACCACTGTATGTTGACCAACTTGAGAATTTAGAAAACCCCTCAAATATGCTTTACGTGACTTTGATTTTCCTTCTTGCGTGTCCGGGACCCAACTGCGTCCCCTCCTATGCCCGCTGCTCTGCTACCAGAGGCTGCCTTCCACGTACAGGTGCCCATGCCGAGGAGACGCTCTTCCAGCCTCTCTTGAAGGTAGGATGTGGGTGCAACGCGATCATGGCCACGGGGAAGGCAGCTGGAGGCAGAAGACGGGAAAACTGGTCTCTGACAACAATAAAGATGCTCTGTGTGGACGTGACACTTGCCACGGAGAAGGGAGAAACCCCCGCGGAGGGTGGCGGGAGGGGGAGATGAGGTGGGTCTGGGCTCGGCACGAAGCCTGGGAACCACCCCGGGAACGTCCAGTCTCCAGACCTCTCGGGGTACAAGACAATGGGGATTTTGGATTTTTTTTTTTTTTTTAAAGTGAGTATTTTTTTTTTAATTTTTTTTTCAATGTTTATTTATTTTTGGGACAGAGAGAGACAGAGCATGAACGGGGGAGGGGCAGAGAGAGAGGGAGACACAGAATCGGAAGCAGGCTCCAGGCTCCGAGCCGTCAGCCCAGAGCCCGACGCGGGGCTCGAACTCACGGACCGAGAGATCGTGACCCGAGCCGAAGTCGGACGCTTAACCGACTGAGCCACCCAGGCGCCCCGAGCCTTGGTGATTTATGAGCACGCAAAAGCGTGAGCTTCTTCAACTGGTTTAAACTGCTTTTGAGTGTTCCCTACCTTGTGACCAGAAGCACCCTACCGACACAGATGTGTTTCTGCAGCCCGGGTATCTGCCTGTCCGTGCAGTAGCCGCTCCCTACTCTTTAAAATCTTTAAAATCTCAGGAACCCCTTGGGTCCAACTGCACGATTCTCTCTGAGCTCCTGTCCTCAGACAAAAAGAACTTTCCATCGATGCCAAATGCTATTTGACTGCCTGAGGAACACGGCGTCAGAGGCCGGGAGGTTTGCAGGAAAATCTGACGTGGCCTGTTAACTAAGCCCGAGGTTTCTCCAGGGCTGACCATGCCGATTCCTTAGGACTCCAAAGACTTTCCGTCTTTTCTTTTCTGAGGCAGGTCTCCCATCCCATCCTCTCAGAGCCCCTATTATTTTGAGAGGAACATTCTAGGGGCGCCCGGGTGGCTCAGTCGGTTAAGCGTCCGACTTCGGCTCAGGTCATGATCTCACGGTTCATAGGTTCGAGCCCCACATCAGGCTCTGTGCCGACAGCTCGGAGCCTGGAGCCCGCTTCGGATTCTGTGTCTCCCTCTCTCTCTGCCCCCCGCCCTTCTCAAAAATAAAGATTAAAAACTTTTTTTAAAAAAGAGGTACCTTCTAACAGAACATCAAAGAGAAAAATCACTGTCTTAAACTGATCATGATAGCAGTTGGCAAAGAAATAAGAAACATTTGGAGACTACTTTTTTCCCGTTTTAATTCTCCTTTAGACACTTTGAAAAACTCAGAGAGGCACTTATTAGTGGATATTAGCAATGTTTGTGTAGGTGTGCACTGGGAAATGCTTTTAATAGATTGTGTATTCCTGGTTTTAAATAAGCCACGTTAAACATCATCTAGTACAGCATCATTATTGGCATTTAGCATCATAAAACTAGTAACCGTACAGAAAGTCAAGATGTTTTCCCAGTTCCCAGAACATAATTTTCCATCATGGGAATTATTCTGACATTTGCACAAATGGGAACATACCCCCCCCCCCCTTGTTTCTGGACATGAATCTGGACCTTTCTGACCCTTACACAAGTGATTATTAACCTTTCCAGACTCCCACTTTTTTTTTTTTTTCAGATCCATAAGGACATTACATGGAACACCACCCTGTAACTGAGCACAGTGTGAAGACAGATGACTAATTTCCCAAATTATTTCTGGATTTTCCCTTTTATTACTTATAGCCTTAAACGGCATCCACAGAAAGCAGTGGCTGTGAAGTCCCCTTCACCCCCCCCCCCGCCCCCCTCCCCCCATAAGAGGTAGAAAGTGAAAGGCTGAGGGACGCCTGGGTGGCGCAGTCGGTTGAGCGTCCGACTTCGGCCGGGTCACGATCTCGCGGTCCGGGAGTTCGAGCCCCGCGTGGGGCTCTGGGCGGATGGCTCGGAGCCTGGAGCCTGTTTCCGATTCTGTGTCTCCCTCTCTCTCTGCCCCTCCCCCGTTCATGCTCTGTCTCTCTCTGTCCCAAACATAAATAAAAAACGTTGAAAAAAAAATTAAAAAAAAAAAAAGAAAGTGAAAGGCTGAAATGGAACACTTAAAAATGATCCCACTGGGCCCTGCCTGTTATTCACCAGCAAGGAATGTGGTCGTGTTTATAAGGCCGAGGTTCGTCTGAAGGAATTTTCATAAACCACCAATTGCATTACATCAAGGCCTCATCTTAAATCCCATGGTGATTTTCCTAAACACAACTAGCCTGCTGGCTTCAGACATATTATCTCTTCTTGTTGTTGCAGAAAATTCTCTGGATGTTTATATTCCTGCCGGACCACCCTAAAACGGCTCGTTGGCTAATGGGGACTAGTAAGGGGTGGGGAGGGGGGAGGTGACATAAACGACAAAGAAGAAGACCGGGCGGGGGGGACCGTGCCCGCCCTCAGACCTCTGACATGAGGCACTGACGGCCTGTGTCTGCGTATTTTTTTGTGGCTGGTACGTGGCGGGTGGACCAGACATGGGCCTGGCGACGACGGGGAACGGAGAGGAGCAGGTGAGGGAGCCGGAGAGTCCTATTTCCATCTCCCAGACTCCACGTGACCACAACGTCGTCCTGGATTCTCTGAACGTGAGTAAGGAGCAGCAGTCAACCAGACGCAGGGGAAGGAGCTGTCAAAACTAAGTTGGGGCTCTTGAACGTCGTAGCCGAACTCAGGAGGTCACGTTACGAGCTCTCAGCTCAACTCAAGCCCATCTCCCTTTGGTCATGGCTGGAAAGCCCCGTGGAAAACAACACAGAAAGGGAATGAGGTGTCGACCGTCCTTACGGGGACAGTTTCTGCAGGACCTCGTCTTCCTGGGAGGGCTCTTCTCATCCTGCACCTGCTCCCGTGTGACGCCCACCAGCAGCGTTCTCCCTCACCCTCCGTCCCCCGCCCGGTCTCCCTTCTGAGCTCTAGGTGCAAACAGCCAGCTGCCCCCAGGGCATCTCCGTGGGGGGCTCCACGGCACCCTGCATGCCCACGCCCCAAGTAACTTTTCACCTCCCTCTGCCTGCTAACCTCCAGCTTGCTCCCCTCCCCGAGTATATTCCAGGAGGACTGGGACCATCATCCGCCCTCCCCTGAGCCCAGTAGCGCCCCCTGCTCTGTGAAATGAGCCCCCCCCCCACCATGACCCCAAGCATCCCCACCAGGCTGAGCCAGGGGTCGGAGCTGCCAGTGAGGAGGGAGCAAGCAGTCAGTACCTGAGCAATGGCTCGCTCGGGAGAAACGCTTAACACTCAGCCAACAGAGCACGCTCTTTCTTAACACAGTGGAGAGAAAACAGAAGGAAGGATGTGGGGGGGGGGGGGAGGCGCGCAGCTCCACGGGGGAAGCTGAGTCAGGGTCAAGGATGACGCTGGCCCTGACGGTGCTAATTAAACCGTAAGCGTGTCATGGTCTCCAGGACGCCGTGGGAAAAGGAGGATATGAAACAAGGAGTCCAAGCCGAGGATTGTTGGGAAATAGGTGGGCCGGCGAGTTCCTCCTGAGTTTAGAGGAAGGGGGCCCCGTGCGGGCAGGGGGAGCCGGGGAAGGCCCCTCTTGAGCCTGGAGCTCCAGTGGGTTCTGCCCAGCTCGCGGGGTGAGTGGGGCCGCAGGGCGAGAGCGCCTCTCATCCGGGAAGGGCCCGCAGCCCTACGTGGCCTCACGCCGGGCTCACGCTCTGCTGCGCTCCCCTGGGTGGTCAAGAACACATCCAGGTTCTGCATTCCGGGCGGGAACCCGACCGAAGTCAAGTGCCCTGTTTTCTCAGCCCGTCGCATCAGCAGGTGCCTGAAGTCAGCGCATCCCCGATTCCCTAGTGGCCTAGTTCAGGCGGGCGGGCCAGGCTTCCCCGCCCTGACGTTGGTCTTCCTCCCCTTGTAACCCAGGAGCGCTGGCTCTTGGGGCGGTGCTCGCGGCCAGCATGAACGTGCTAAGTCTGTCGAACCGTCACCTGTACGTTCTGGCGACGGCCGATGACGATCCGAATCCATCGTTACTCTGATCGTTGCCAGAAGTCGACGTTCTGGTAATTCATTCCTTCGGTCCAAAGGGAGAGACATTTTCCAAAGTAACCGGCTTGTATTCCTTAAACATAGTGATCTCGTGACAACCTGCGGGGCTGTTCCGGATTAAAGGGGCCTGAAGAGAACCAGCAACTGGATGCGGCGTGTGATCCGGGACCAGGATTCCTTTGTCCTTTCCTCTGAAGGACATTGCTGGGACAACTGGTGACATTTGAAGAAGGCCTGGATATTCTGTGAAATTAGTACGTCCGTGTCAAGTTTCTGGTTTTGTCATTGCGTGTGTGTGTACTTGTGTAAAAGAATGCCTCCAGGCAGGACACACGGGAACATTTCAGAATAGAGGGGACGGTAGCTACACCTCTGTCTCAAATGGCCCAGGAGAAATGCTCTGCGTCTACAGCGCATAGTAAGGCAGGTGTGGTGAAATGCTAACATCCAGGGAATCTGGGTGGAGGGCATTTGGGGGGGGGGCCTTTGTACTTCTCTTACAAATTTCTGCACATGTGAAATGACGTCAAGATGAAAAAGTTTTAAAAATGTGCTGGGAACACGAAATGGCCTGATTATGTGGGCATGGCTGTATTAAAAAAAAAATTTAATGTTTATTTTATTATTGAGCCAGAGAGACAGAGCGAGAGCAGGGGAGGAGCAGAGAGAGACAGGGAGACACAGAAACCCAAGCAGGTTCCAGGCTCTGCGCTGTCAGCCCAGAGCCCGACGAGGGGCTCGAACTCGTGAACCTTGAGATCATGGCCTGAGCCGAAGTCAGATGCTTAACTGACCGAGCCACCCGGGCGCCACATCGGCATGGCTGTATTTGACAAGCACCCCATGGGGAAGGTGGCCTGGGGATCTTGTCTCTGGGGACATTCTAAGGCTGCAGGACAGTCAGCTCCATCCCACTGTGAGAGAAACAGACCCGCAGGGATATGTGGCAAGAGGCAGACTTCTCTGCTGTGCTGTTCGCAAAGGCGAAGCCTTTGTGCCATATCAACAAAGGCTAGTTTTCAAGGAAACTTACTACCGGCTCATTGCTTTCGCCTCCAAATTCCAATTTCTGGGCATGACAGTGGGGCTGTCACATAACTCCATTCTGTATCAAGTGTCCCGAAATAGATTATTCCAGAGCCCGCAGCTTGCCTAATGACTGAAGGTCTTACATGGCAACAACAATAAAGGTCTTCAGCCACTGAGCCCTCATGAGCAACAAGCACACCAAGCAATCAGTCTTTCCCACCACGTGAGTAAGCTCCTGTCCCCCCTAGAACCGCCGGAACGCGGGCTGGGAGCCCACAGGCCCACACTGCAGATAATGACTTCAGCCTGCAGAGGGAAGAGAGAAGGGGCCCCCAAAATAGAGCTTTAAAACCCTCCCTTGTCTTTTGTGACAGTACAATTTACTGTTTCGTTTTGGTCTCTTATCAGGAAGCCTTCTGAATCAGTGCTCTATTTTGAGCACAAAGTCAAGATTTTTGTGGCCGCAGCCAAAGATGTTCACGTGGAGAGCTGCTGAGCTGGCTCGTTGATTCAGGCCCCGATGATTCCTCAGGTCTTTCTGGGTAAGTGGGAAGGGGTTCATCCATAAAAGCTTTTTCTTGGCCTTTCTATGCCTCTCCTACCCCGTCCACTTAGCATTCCACTAGAGAGGACACCAAATTGAATTCACGCCAAGAAAATGGACACGCTCCACATACGTTGAGAGCTTTCCTGTATTAATAGCTTGCCCAGAGTCGACTGTCTCCCTGGGGGATTTAAGTTTCTTCCCTTGTGAGTGTCTATTTTTTCCTCTTTGTTCTTCCTCTCCCCTGGCCTTCTTACAGAAATAACAGGGTCATTGACATGTAACGCGGTTATAAAACCTGTGACGAGGCGCCCGTCTAGTGACAGCAGGGCCGAGCCAGCCGATACCTCCGCGACCGAGTCCCCGTAACGTGAGTGCCTCGCGCCATCCCGTGTAACCCCCAGGACAAATCTGCAAGATAAGCTGTGCCATCCTGAGTTTTCACATGAGAAAATAGAAGCTCAGAGAAGATGAATATCCTTTGCCCAAAGATCCATGGTGAGTACAAGAGGTGAGCTTTAAACTCAGTCGTCTGTCTAGAGGGCTCTAGTATTCTGCTCTGTGTACTTTGACGGTAAGTAGAGAGACACCCAGACCTCCTTCTTCTTGGCCCCAAGTTCTTTTACCAGACTGGGTTTGGTGCCCGATTGTATAAGAACGTATTGCCGTTAGCACCGCTTTCCCCTTGTGGCTGCTACCTCAGCAACCCCGTCGAGCAGGAAAGCGAACATGTTCAAGATTTCACTCAGCTTGGCCGTTCGATCTCTCCGCCATGTGTGGGCTGAACCTCTTCGGGACCAACGCTGGGCAGGGTCGCCATGTCCCCGCTGAGACGGCCAGGTGGCTACAGTACTCGGTAGCCCTGCGTCCTGCCCTCTCCTACAGTTTCTAATCTCATTTGGCTCCTTGTGAATTACGTGACATCTGAGCCTGTGGGAGCAGGTGTCCCCGCCCCCTCAGGGGACCTGAAAGGCAGCCCTGGGGCATGAGCCCTTCGTGGGGGGACTGTTAGACTATTTCCGACAAGCACCTAACAAGACATCTCCTGCAGCCGAGTCAGCCCTCCCTACTCCTGGGCAGTCACCGAAGCCATGTGCCCTGGTGGGTTCTTACAGAAGCATCCACACCAGTCCATCTGAGGACCCTATGGGCCTGACCCCCACATAGGATTGATGCAAAGTGGCAGGGAGTTGAAGACCCCAGGCATAACCTTGAACTCATGAACCCACAGAAGTTGGTAAATTAAGGTCCTGGACCCTTTTACCCTCTGGTGGGACAAGGCTAAGGTGTGTTGTCCACTTTCCACCCATCTCAAGACCAACGGGGTTGATCCAGCACTGTCCATGGCAATGACTTCAGTAAAACACCCCACGTTGGCTTGCTTCTCTTCTGTCTTACTTGCGCTCCTTATCAGGGCTTGCTGGGAACAGCGCCTAGTACATTCCTTGGACTCAGACCCTAGTCTCAGGGTGGACTTGGGAGGAACTGACCTTGGACACCCCCAAGCCCCCTTCCCTGCATCCCAAGTGCAGCCAGCATACTGCTGGGCTCTCTCAGGGAATGCAGTTGACAGAGTTGAGGGCAGTCGTCCCTGGGCCCCTGCTTAGACTTTCCCATGCCAGAAACCTATTGTTCCAGCCAGACAGCATCCATCAGGAGCTCCTGGAGGACACAGGAGGTAGGGATCAGGGTGGGACACCAGAAATGCTAGTGAATTTCTATTGCAATGTGTCCACACTGAAAGAGGTTCCAACAGAAGATCTCCTGTTCCAACTCTAAGCCAGATGAGGCTCTTCAACAAAGAGGGTCCTCTATCCACCCAGAGGGCATCTGGATTATTGCAGATTGACAATGTTTCAGATAAGAAAGAACAGTAAGATGTTTCTTTTTCCTCCTTGAACTCCCTTCCTTCTCTATCCCAGGTCGTATGTTCCATTAAGTCATCTGGATGATTTCTGGGGAGGCATGGGACTCCAACGTCATGCACCCCACTACTGCTGGCCGACACTTGGGGACCGCCGGGTCCTGACCTCAGCACACTGGATGGTGGAGTGGGTGACTGTGTGCGTCCGTTTCCTCCAGTGAACACGGCATCCGGGAGCGAGAGCGTTCACTTTGTCAAAGGTTCAGAAATAACAGAAGTAAAACCAGTGAATCACCGTGGTAGCAATCAGTAAAAGTTTATCATGCACACACCAAAAAGGAAGTTTGCAAACCGGGAGCACTCAAACCGGAAGGTAGCGTGAGGCTCGGGGGTGGATTCTTATAAAGCAGCTCATATGGTGAGAAGGCAGTGGCTGTGTGTTCTTCCAGGGTTTGGTCCTAACGCTAGAATTTTCTTAAGTCATAGGGAATTGGTGAGTGGTTACCTCATACCAACCTTGGGAAACAGTTCAAGTTTTGCTTGTGACTTCCAGAGGCGCAAGCAAAGGACTGACCCAGGTCCAGTCAGTCTTGCAAAATAATCTAAATTAAGCTTTGTTTGTATGACCAAAGTGGTTTCATCTGCTCAGGGCATTTTCATGGCTGTGTTTTTTATTCAACGGCCTCCTCCCTCATGGATCAGAGGTGGGCACGTGACGCCCTGAGACCCAGGGCGGCCTCTCCCAGAACCCCTGGGAAACAGCTCTTCAGGCTCCTCCATGGATCCCCAGGGCCTGGGCCACCATATTGGTATGCTTGGCCAAGGACCTGGGAATGGATCTCCAGGGGAGGCAGAACCACAGGGAGTCCTTGTGCTGTGAGCAGTGGAACCTGCCTGTCCTCCTCCTCCTTTGCGGCTATGGAGCCATTCCTTTCCTGTCCTTGCTTACTCCAGTTTTGACCAAGGTTTCCGTCACATGTGGCAAAGAATCCTAAGCGATGCACGTGGAAGGGAGAAGTCTTCTTAACCTGTGTTTGTACCAGGACCAGAGATCCTTCTCCACAGTCCCCGTGGCCCAGTGTTGTCTATGAGGCCAAAGCGTGTCGCCGCTGGGTGCCCCTCAGCATGTGTGTAGAATATTGGAAGTCCTCCTGGGCTGTGGGAGCGCATTGGCTCCTCAGAAGGGGATGACAGAACGTACCGGAATTTGTCCTTGAGATGCCCAAGGGTCTGAGTCGGACATGCTGAGGTTTTATCCCCAAAGTTAAGATTTCATTTGCAAATAAGTTTATACAAAAGCACTAGGGGACGGTACACTTTAAATCCAAGCACAAAATATATCCAGTTTAGTAAACTGGGACCCATATTTTGAAAAGAAGGAGAAAATATTCCACTGGAAACAAAGGAATTCAAATATACAAAGTGATGTTTACCCACCAGTTGATTTTTGAAAGGTTAGAGACGTGGCCTTTTTTACATGGAAATATACTCTTACCACGTCATTTAAAAAATTCCTTAGCCTCTCTTCAGCCTTTTATTATGAAATATTCAACCTACAGAAAAGTTGCAAAAATAATCGGATGAATGTCTACGTATCCTTCACCTAGATTAACCAATTGCTAATGTTTTTCCGTGCTTGTTCCAGATCCATCGGTACGTGACACACACATGCCTATGTCCACAGGCAAAAATTACACACACACACACACGCACATTCACACACACGCTCTCACACATACGCTCACATAAGTACTTTTTCTGATGGACAACTGAGAGTTAATTGCAGACATCATGACACCTCACCACCGAATACTTTAGCATCTGTCTCCTAAATAAAAAAATCAATTAATTGCCACACTCAGGAAAGTTAACCCTGAAATAATGCCATTACCTAAAAAGATGGTCCGTAGTCACATTTTTCTATTTGTGCTGATAATGTCCTTCGGGGCTGGGGTTTGCTGCTGTTGCTTTTTGTTCTTGTATTTTTCTAAATCTGGGATCCAACCAAATATCATGCATTCCTTTACTAATATTTTACTTTTGAACGTTATTCTACCGCTTTTTTTCTTGTTCTTAATAAAGGAACTTGGGTTATAGTAAAACCAGTATTTATTCCATCGATTACTTACTTTCTATCAATTTCCATTCATCTCATTAGTTCTTTATCGAGAAAAGTGCCTGGAAACAACACCCACACAGGTTCAAGAATTTGTATAATTTTTTTAACGTAAAAGAACCTGTTGATTTTACACTTAGGAACACCATTCATCCGATTGTGTTACGCATTATTGCAGGCAGATCATCAGAGCCACAGAAAGAGGTTCGGTGGCAGAGGGCATAAGGCTACTGATGACCTAAGACAGAGGCAACACCGAAGAGGAAGAGGAGGAGGAAGAAGATTGTAGGGCTTGTGAGTCATGCCAACTGAACACAAGTTGTATCCAAAGGTGGACACGTTTGTGGTATTACGCGTTTGCAGAAGGACAAAAGCATATCCATATAATATCTCGGTGTGAGCCACCTCCTCCACGGTCATCACTTTGACCGCATTCCCCCCAGACCGCCATATCCTGAAACCACGATGCGGGGGGGCACCTCCCTGCCTGCCCTGTCAGGCTGCCTAGCTTGAGCACGATGCTGTCCATGGAACATCCTGCAATGACAAGGGCGTCCTAGCCACACACATCCGGTACCTGTGGGCGCGAATGAGCGGGCAAAGTATGCTCCTCGTGAAGAAACAAGAATGGCTCCTGGAACGCTTTGGGGCTGAGTGCTTCGTAGGAGGTGACTCATGAAAGCGTGCTTACTGGGCCCATTTTCAGTCGACAAAACCGAGGCCCAGAGCATCACGGTTGTGGCTGAACTCGAACTCAGCGGTGCGGTCTCGTTCCAGAGGGTGTGACCTGCCTTTAGAAGGAGAGTCCTGCTTGTCACTCATTCAGGCTGGGGTCCGTCCTTGCGAGCCCTTCATGGAGCGTGATGGAGGTGGCTGGTCAGGGGGACCGCTGTCCGCAGCCCCACAGCTCCAGGAAAAGTGGCTAATGAGCCACACGGCTGACACACAGAGAAGGAGACATTTTTATTTAAAGATACTTTCAGGGTCTTTCAAAGGCCTCTCACTGTTTGCTTCCAAGCTGGAGACTCTGAAGGGTGAGTCATTCTAGCTGTTCTGGGGTTTTCACTTCAAGGTCAGAGGCTGCAGGAGTCTCTCGTTTAGATATGCATCATGAGTTTTAAGTGCCCAGGCTGGGGAATTCATTTCGGTCGCCAATGTCACCCCAGAATATTGTGCTTCCAATGACTGCCACCCAGGCGTCCCTCCTGCGCTCAGCGGAGCCATGTGGGCGGCCGGGGCTCCACCTGCCAAGGGGGAATGAGAAAGAGAGCAAGAAGCTGACTCCTTACAAATGAGCGAAGCAGGTGGGGGGCAGGGGGCAGAAAGAAGAGAGGAACGAACCAAGAAACAGACTCTTCACTGCAGAGAACAAACTGAGGTGGGGGGGGAGGGGAAACGCATGATGGGGATTAAGGAGAGCGTGTGAGATGAGCACGGGGCCACATAGGAAAGTGTTCCATCAGGGGCGCCTGGGTGGCTCAGTCCGTTGAGTGTCTGACCTCGGCTCAGCTCATGATCTCGAGGTCCGTGAGTTCGAGCCCCGCATGGACCTCTGTGCTGACAGCTCAGAGCCTGGAGCCCGCTTCCGATTCTGTGTCTCTCTCTCTCTCCGCCCCTCCCCTGTTGACGCTCTGTCTCTTAATAACAAATAAGTGTTAAAAAAAGAAAAGAGAAGAAAGTGTTCCATCACTGTCAGTACACCGGAAACTAATATCACAATGTAGGTTACCTGTACTGGCGTTGCAATGAGATAAAAATAAAGAAAACGTAAATAAAGATGCAAAAATAATAAACAGACAAAAAAGAAGCAAACTCCTGTCTTCACTGCAACGACTGTGTTCACCGTGTCCCGTCCCTGCTGCTTCCTGCACCTGCCGTGTCCGCCCGTGATGGAGGAACGTGGGCCCTCCCCCCCAGCTTCCAGGCTTTCGGATTTTGAGTACGGTGAGGACTTTGGTGCCCAGACTCCGTCTTCATCCTGTCGGGGCTGGGCCCAGCCCTGGATACGACAGCAGATCCCGGTAGAGCGGTCATGAGCGGGTCGGGGAAACAGGACAGGAGGTGATGAGGAGAGACGCGGAGGCATCAGCTCCCTACCTGGTGTGCCCGCAGCCCCTGGAGGGAGGGTCCCCTGGAGCCTCTCGTGGCCTTTGCAGAGCCTTAAACCCTGGAAAGGACACAGCAGGGACGACTCCCAGGGGACTCTGGGAGAAGACGGACAGGAACAGGGCCCTGGATGTAGGACAACAGGTCTCCTAGCCAGGGAGGCGGTGCCAGCCCACACCCCACGGCCCTTCTGCAAACAGGCAGTCAGTGGTCTCCCTGCACATCTGTCCACATGTGCCCCTTTGGGGGTGACCGTGAAGCCTCCGGGCCCTATAACCTGCACACCGTGCACATCCACACTAATCAGCTCCTTAGAAGAATTCAATCACAAAGTGATCTTTGTGCGCAATAAAATCGTCATAATCAGCGTCATCGAGGCTTGGGTTCTTCCAGTTAAGCTCCCACCCCCCTCCAAGGCCAACGGCCACACTTTTCACCAAGTTCTTATATATTCGAGGTGATGTTTTGCAAAAACCATTGTATGCTTTGCAAAACTGGACTCGTACTGAATACATTTGTCTGCAAACTGCCTTTTATCCTACTTCTTTGTTGGCAAAAAGTGTGGCCAGAGACATCCTCCTTTTATAGTATGGTTTCCGGGAAGGGAGACTGCTCAGCCAAAGGGTAGGTGTATTTTAATACTTTCATGGATACTGATATTAAAATGGGTATCGATACCATAGGGTTTCAGTAGGTCCTGCCAGATGGCCTCCCGAAATGGTTGTAGTCATTCCTGTTCCTATGAACAAAGTGGGGAAGCTCTCTCCCCTAATCCTTGCCAGCACTTCGGGGGGGGGGGGGGACAATTGTTTTTTTTTCTTCTTCTTTTTTTTTTTTTTTAGTTTATTTATTTATCTTGAGAGAGACAGAGACAGCATGAGTGGGGGAGAGACAGAAAGATCTCTGTTCGGAGATCATGACCTGAGCTGAAATCAAGAGTCGGACACTTAACCGACTGAGCCACCCAGGCATCCCTCTCTTATTTTTGAACACAGGTATCAGATGAAATTAGTATCTGACTATTATTTGAGTTTTCCTTTCTCTGGGTATTACCTATGTTTATGGATCACTAATATTTCCTCTTCTCAAGATGGTCTACTCATATCCTTTGACTATTTCGCATTGAGATTGAAAAATGTTTTTCTTATTAATTTTTAGGGGTTTTTGGATGCTGTGGATATTACTTCTTATTTGTCAAATGTATTTCCTTGTTGGTCATTTGTCTTTTGACTTTGCGATTTTTTTTTTTTTTTTTTTTTTTTGCCATGCAATTGCTTTGAGAAGAATGTGTCATCAGGATTTCCTGTGTTGTCTGCATACACGTTTAATTACAAAATCAAAAGGAAAATAATTTGAAAAAAGTACAAAAGTTGGGGTGCCTGGGTGGCTCAGTCGGTTAAGTGTCCGACTTCGGCTCAGGTCATGATCTCGCGGTCCGTGAGTTCGAGCCTCTCGTTGGGCTCTGTGCTGACAGCTCGGAGCCTGGAGCCTGCTTTGGATCCTGTGTCTCCCTCTCTCTCTGCCCCTCCCCTGCTCACGCTCTGTCTCTCTCTGTCTTTCAATAACAAACAAACGTTTAAAAACAATTGAAAAGAGTACAAAAGTAGATACAGGGCTGTATCAATTGTTAGCACTGTTTACCATTAAAAATGGAAATAACTTCCATGTTCAAATATTCGAGGTATAATTTACTTACGGCATGGTGGATGTTTTACATTTTTCATTATTTTCCTCGTTTGTATCGTTTTCCTGTCTGAACTGCCAATGTTGCTGCATTTTTGTTTTCTATACATTTCATTGCAAACGCGAAGTGTTTTAACTACATATGGGTTGCAAAATTTCTTCCTTTTTAAAAAACTTGTTTTAGTGTTTATTTTTTGAGAGAGACCGAGAAAGAGAGCACGTGAGTAGGGGAGGGGCAGGGAAAGAGAGAGAGAGAGAGAGAGAGAGAGAGAGAATCCTAAGCAGTCTCCACGCTGTCAGCACAGAGCCCCACGCGGGCCTCAAACCCATGAACCACGAGATCATGACCTGAGCCAAAATCGAGAGGCAGACACTCAACTGACTGAGCCACCCAGGTGCCCCTGGATGCCAAAATGTCTTACCGGCTGGCCTGAGATACCAACCGCCAAATTTAACACTGTTTCTATAGGAAAATAAATTCCACTGGGAAAAACAAATCTGGAAGCCCAGTTTGGGGATGTGCAAACTGAGGCTGCCTCTGTGCCCGACCATTTAGGTGGGAAATGAGCAAAATAAAACAAATAGGCCAGGACTTCCTGTGACGATGTCTACCAACTTTTTCTTAGTTCTTGGGATTTTTTTTTGGGGGGGGCGGGTGTTCTTTTACTCCTTCTTTTTGGATTGCTGGATAACAGTCACATTTGGACGCTTCCGTTAGATTCCCTACATCTGCCAGAAATTGGCATCATTCCATTGTGCTTGGCTAATTCAGTGGCGTCGCCTCCTGTGGAAATAGCTGCTCCTGGCTAAAATGTTTCGTTTATCATTTAATCAAAACATTTGCATAGTTGTAACTGGGTTAGAAAGCAAAAGTGGGGTTGATCATTTCTGCAAAAAGACGAGTCAAATCAAGGAATGCTTTGAACCGTGAACTGAAATTTAATTAAATATTGGAATGACAAACATTTCGCAGGGCACAGACGTCTTCAAACAATGGTTAAATAATGCACAAAAGAAATTACAGTTTTACATGTAGACAACATTTAATGGTGACACAACGAATGTGTCCCCAGATCTTCAGAATGTGTTAGCAATGCGTAGTTTCCTCATCTGGGGGGTGAGTTGCTCTGTGAAGATGCCTTAGGTGATGCTCCTGCTTCTCAGACTTTGCGGCCGAATGGCCTTGGAGGAGATTGGAGAATCGAAACCCCGCCCAACACAGAGGTCGCTCTCCCTTCGTGCAGAGGGACAACACCAATTTTAGGTTCTGCCCCCCAGGTACTGACTATGCTGCCTACTCCCTGCCTACTTTTTTTGTAATGTTTTATTTATTTTTGAGAGAGCACAAGTTGGAGAGAGAGGGACAGAGGATCTGAAGTAGGCTCTGCACTGTCAGCACAGAGCCTGACACGGGGCTCAAACTCATGAACCATGAGATCGTGACCTGAGCCCGAAGTTGGAGGCTCAACCGACCGAGCCACCCAGGTGCCCCACCCTGCCCACTTTTTAAAGGCGCCCTTTAGAAAAGCCACTGCCTGTACCCAGTTGGATGGTCCTCTGGTTCTTATCCAATGGATTCTAACTGCTTTCCCCTCATCATCAGAGAAGTCACCATTAGTTTTCTGTATTTCTGCTTCCTTCTCCCTGCCAAAAGGGCTTTTAAACTAAAGTTCAGCCTCTTAAGCCTCCTGTGATTCTTCACGAAAATACACCGTCATGAAGGGTTTGCTGCAAATCACCACATGGGATCTGCAAACATAGGAACATAAAATCATTATGAAGTCTCCTTGTGGCTGCTGGGGGTCCTGGGGAGCCGGGGGATGCGCGGGGGGGGGCATCCATGTCCCCTCCCCTCCTGCTTGCCCCTGCAGACGAGGCAGAGCCCATCAGAAAGCCATTCGACGTGGTGCGTGCCTGTCAGTCTTGGCGCAGAGAGAGACGGCAGAGGGTGATGATGGAGGGGTCTCCGGGGGCAAAGGGAGAGTTCCCATCTGTGAAAAGGAATCAAAAAGCAAATGGGAGTTTGGCCAAGTCACAAAAGTGATCCCTGGGGCTTAAAGAGCACGTGCCCCAGGAGATTTTGCAAACTGCACAAAAGCCCTTCTCATCCTGGTCTCACTACGTCTTGTCACCGAAACCCCTCTGGATCAAGGTCCTTTCCAAATTATACTTAACGGAAATGCACAGTTACTTTCCTAGTGGTCTCATTAAATCACCGTTAGGCAGGTAAGCTTCCCCAAACAGGTGTGCAGAAATATATACATGTTAAAATGCAGAGGGCAAGACAGGGTTGCTGTGATCATCGGGGTGGTGGGGCAGGGGGGGAGAAAAAGTAGATGGAAAGGAATCCATTTTTTTTCACGTTTATTTGTTTATTTCTGAGAGGGAGAGAGAGCATGCAATCAGGGGAGGTACAGAGAGAGAGGGAGAGAGAGAATCCCAAGCAAGCTCCACGCTGTCAGTGCAGAGCCCGACACGGGGCTCGACCTCACGAACCGTGAGATCATGACCTAGGCAAAAATCAAAAGTCAGTCGCTCAACCCATCCCGGAGCCATCCAGGATCCCCTCGTGGTGTACTACTCCATATGGTTCTCTGCATCCATACTCCGTGAAATCAGGGTTGCAGCTCTCGTAATCCACAGGGTGGGTATTTACACCACGGAAATCAGTAGACAACGACACAAATTGTTTTCGATGCACTGGGTTGTTAAGCATTTACTAGCATAGCGCGACCAGCACATTCAGAGGGATGCGGGTTGGCACAGGGGGAAGTTCAGGTGATTTCCTAGCTAGCAATGCTAAAGAAAAGTATGTAACTCTTCCTTATTGGTTTCTCCTCCCCCAGAAGAATGAAAAGCAGGACCAGTTCAATTCAGGAAGGGTTCAAATCAATTCAATTTTTGAAGGTGACAGCCTGTGTGTTCAGTGCCGGAGGAGACACTTAGCATGAATGCTTAAAGTTGTTCATGCAAACAACGCCTCTTTCTAGAATCAGGATTGAGTGATTCACAGAAGATTCTTCTATTTCAATGAATCTATTCATCTATAAAGAAATACTTCATACAAGGCCCAGGAGCCACGATGATTGTTTTTCTCCAGATTGTGGGATTGCAACATCCTTTCTCCTATTTACCATTCAACGCACTCAGGCCATTCAATGCGCCTGTGTGAGCTCTTCCCAAGATGTAAACAGATTTTTGAAATGTAGATAATTGATGTTTGATGGAGTTCTTCCTTGTCACCAGTTAGAGAACTCAAATATGTTAATCTTGACTCTTCTCAGGGATCTAAAGCCATTGTCTTTCATTAAGCCCTATGCTTATAAGAGCTGCTTGAATCAGTCCCCAAGTCGGTGGCCCTGCTTCCTTCCACCCTCATGTGAGTGGCCGTTGTGCATAGCAGGACACGGGAGGAAAGTCACAATCTCGAGGAAAATCCTTCCCTTTATTTTGACCCGTCATCTCTGCTGAACAGTGCCGTAATTTTGGTGTAATCTTGAAAATTATGGCCACTGTTAATTTTCAACTTATTAGAGAGATTCCGTCTGTTTGCACAACTGTGGAAGGGGTTTGGAGACCCCACATTAAAGCTGCTATTGATGTGAAATGGTCCAAATCTCTTGGTGGTGTTTACAAAGTGGGGGAGCTGTCATCAGTGAGCCATTAAAACAGAAACGCTAGGTGGATTTGACATTTGAAAATCATGTAATTCACCATATCAACAGATAAAAAAGAAAAATGATATGATCATGCCAATCAATGTAGAAAAAGCACTTGGCAATAGAAAACATGAACAAACTTCTAGCCAGACAGACCAAGAAAAAAAGATACTGAAGTCATAAATTACCAACATCAGGAACCAAAGAGAGGACATCATTACAGATTCTACAGTCAGAAAATATACAATAAAGAAGTATTATGGAAAACTTCTACTAATAAATGTGACCATTTAAATTAAATGGAAAAAGTCCCCGAAAGACTACTGAAGCTCACTTTAGAAGAAACAGATAACTGGAATAGTGCTACATCTGGGAAAGAACCGAAAATTGAATTCGTAGTTAAAATTTCGGGCAAAGCAAGTGCCAGCCCCGGATGGCTTCATTAGTGAATTCCACCAAACGTTTGAGAAAATAACAATGTCAATTCTCCATAAACGCTTCCAGAAAATGGAAGATTAGGGGAAATTTTCCAACGCATTTTAGGAGGTCAGCATTACCCTATAACAAAACCAGACAAAGACGTTATGAGGAAAGAAAACCAAAGACCAAATACCCTCATGATCGCAGATGAAAAATGCTCTTAAGAAACCTAACAAAATTAATCTAGAAATCTAAGAAACAGGATAATGCATCGTGACAAAGATAAGGACGTCTGTTGTCACCACTTAAAACCCTCACTGGCTCTTCTGGCCAGTGAACTATGGGAAGAAAAAGAAATTGAACACAGACGATTGAGAAAAGGAGCAGTATAGCTGTCTTTATTTAGAAAGAACATGACTGTGTTTGTAGAACGTCTTAAGAAATGTAGAAAAAAAGAGCCTCAGAATAAGTGAGTTTAGTAAGATTATAGGACGCGAGGACAATGTATACACAAATTAATTATCCAGCTTGGTCTCCAGTCCAGACCAGAAGGGATAAGCTCCTTTCTCTCTACTTCTGCCCACTGAGAACAATCAGGACCTTGTAAATAACAGAAAGGGAAACTAAGAGAACTTTGAAATATGGTAAAAAGAAGTCATGTTGGCTTGGAACCCTGGGACTGGAGGAACAATACAACAGCGGGCTGTTTCCTGACCCCCTTCTTCACCCAACAAAACCAAGTGCCCCGGGCCTGGTGTTCCCCAACCCTCAAGCCATAACACGAGGCAGACCCATTCTTCTTCCGGATTCTACAGTGGGATTCCCAACTGTAATGCCAGGTGAGTCCAGAAGCACCAGCAAGGGGGATCAATCAGGAGCCCACCCTTAAAAATGGCTAAGGAGCATTCTTGAAACAGAAAGGGAAGGATAAAAGAAGGAATATTGGAAGATCAGGAAGGAAGAAAGAAAACAGAAATAGGAGAAAAAATGGCTACATAAAATAGGCTCTCCTCCTCATGAGTTTTAGAAATTACATTCAATGATCAAAACACAAATCATCCACTATTCTAAACAATCAAACTTAAGTGCAGGGAAGTCAAAAAGGCTTAAATGAAGGTAAAATATCCATACTTCACCCCAAGTGGTAAAATGATGAAACCAGCAGATCGCAATGAGTCGCATATGTATATTTTAATGCCTGGAGGAAACTATACAGGAGAATAAGAAAACTATACCCCAAATACACTCAAATACACTATAGATAAATCAATGTGAAATCCTAAAAAATTTTAAGTAATCTAGAAGAAGGCATGAAAAGGAAAAAGAGAAGAAATAAACAGGAAACAAACTATACAATGGCAGAGCTAATCCCTAGTATATAACCATTTTCCTTTAAGGTAAATGGGCTAAACATACCTCAGAAAAGGGCAGGAACTAACTGAGTGAATAAAAAACCCCAAACCCTCTCTAAACCCGAGACACTCATCTCAAATTCAACACTGGTAAACTGACATAAAAGGATGGAACATGATATACCATGGAATCACTGTTTAAAAGCCGTGGTGATTATACAAATACCAAATTAAGTAGATTTCAGGGCACAGAAAATCACTAGAGATGAAGAGGGATATATAAAAGAGGAATATTGCATGGTAATTAAAGGACCAATCCACTGGGAAGACATAGCGATCCTAAATGTACACTCGCCAAACAACATAGCCTCCAAATATATAGTGCAAAAACAACAGATTTGAAAATCCTAAGTTATGCTAGGAGACTTCAGCGTCCCCTTCTCAGACACCGATAGAACCACCCAGGAAAAAATCAGCAAGGATATATGAAGAATAACACTACCAACACGATGTGCCGGCAGATTCAGCGTCAGAGCTGAATGCTTACTGTGTCCTCACGGGGCAGAAGGGGCAAGGTGGCCATCTGGGGTCTCTTTAAGGACACCACTCCCGTTCATGAGGGCTCCACCCTCATGACATAATCACCTCCCCAAAATCTCCCCTCCTTATGCCATCCCATGGTGAGCAAAGATTTCGACATATGAATTTTGGGCATTCATATGTTGGACACAGACATTTAGTCCGTTAAAATCCTGCTGACTTCAGAAGGGCAAGGGAATGTCGTTAACAACTCGTATGTTAAAACTGACAACTTACAGGGGTGGCCTGGGTGGCTCAGTCGGTTGGGCATCTGACTTCGGCTCAGGTCATGATCTCGCGGTCCGTGAGTTTGAGCCCCGCGTCGGGCTCTGGGCTGACAGCTCAGAGCCTGCAGCCTGTTTCGGATTCTGTGTCTCCCTCTCTCTCTGACCCTCCCCCGTTCATGCTCTGTCTCTCTCTGCCTCAAAAATAAACGTTAACAAAAATTAAAAAAAAAAAATCGACAACTTACATGAAATGGACCAATTCCCTGAATAGTGCAAACTACCACAATTCATCCAATATGAAACAGGTAATTTGGTTTTGTAACTGTGAAGGGAATTGAGTTTATAATTTAAAATGTCTTGAAAGAAGGAGCCTTCAGGCCCAGCTGGTTTAACTGGAGAATTCTAGTAAACATTGTATAAACCAATTCTACACGTTCATTTCCAGGAAACACAAGAGGAAGCATTTTCCACCTCATTCTATGAGGCTGATACCAAGTGTAGACAAAGACAGTTTAGAAAAAGAAAAGTCGCAAACCAGTATTCCTCATGGACAGAGATGCAAAGATTCTTGACAAGTATTAGCAGACAGAATTGATCACCATTTAAGAATTACACACCATAACCAAGTGGGATTTATTCTAGATATGCAAGCCTGGTTCATATTTAAAAAGCAGTCACTGTAATCCACCATGGTGACCTGCTAGAGAAGAAAAATCATATGACCATATCAATTGACGTGGAAAAATCTTTTGACAAAATTTACCTCTGCCCCTCCTCTGCTCACGCTTACACACTCTCTCTCAAAAAAAAAATAGATAAATAAAATTTTAAAAATAATGAAAAAGCCAACCCCCCCAAGTTATATACTAAATAACTTCACTTAAATAATATTCTTGAAATAAGATTATGGAGATGGAGAACTGATACTGGTTGTTGAGTGTGAGGGTTGGGGAGGGGAGGTAGTTGTGGTTATAAAAGAGTAACACAAAAGGGGCGCCTGGTTGGCTCAGTGGGTGGAGCATGTAACTGATGGTCTCAGGATGGTGAGTTCAAGTCCCACATTGGGGGTAGAGATCGCTTAAAAATAAAACCTTTTTAAGAAAAGGGCAACACAAAGGAATCCTTGTGCTGATAAAATTGCTTTGTCCTTTGAGTGCGGTGAGGGTTACACAAACCTACACATGTGATAAAACGGCAAGGACGTGCACGTGCACGCACATGTGCACACTCACGCATGCACACACATGCACGTGCACCCACACACAAACAAGCGAGTACAAGTAAAACTGAGGAGATCTCAGTCAAATTGGTGAGTTGTATCTCTGTCAATATCCTGGTTGTAGTATCGTAACTACAGTTTTGCAAGATGTCACCATTGAAGAAAACTGGGTGAAGGGTAGAAAGAATCCCTGTTTTATTTCTTACAGCTGCACACATATCTACAATGATCTCTAAACAAAGAACTTAATTTTAAAAACCAACTGTTTTTCATTTTATTACCAATGAATGATGGGAAATTGTGCTAGAATAATAATTATATTTACGGTGACATCAAGATATGAAATAAAAATGAATCTGACAAAAGTGTGCAAGATGTGTGCCCTGAAAGCTACAAAACGTTGCTGAGAAAGATTTTTAAAACATCTAAATAGGGGCACCTGGGCGGCTCAGTTGGTTGAGCATTCAACTCTTGATTTTGGCTCAGGCCATGATCCCTGGGTCGTGGGATCAAGCCCCATGTCAGGCTCTGTGCTGAGCGTGTAGCCTGCTTAAGATTCTCTCTCTCTCTCTCTCTCTCTCTCTCTCTCTCTCTCCCTCTCTCTCTCTCTCTGTGTGTCTTCCCAAGTCCATCTCTCTCTAAAATAAAAAAAGAAATCTAAATAGAGCAGAGAGATATCATGTCAATTGGTTGGAAGATTCAACATTATTATGGTGTCACTTTTCCCAAATTGTACAGATTCAATGGAATCCTTACCAAAATCTCAGAAAACTCTTTTGTGGTAATGGTTATCCCAATCCTGAAGTTTGTGTGGAAATGGAAAGGTCTAGAATAGCCAAAACAATTTTGAAAAAGAAGAATTTGGATGACTTCCATTACCCGATTTCAAGACTTACCACAGTCATCAAGACAGTGGGGAACTGGCATAAAGGACAGACACAGAAATGTGTAGAATAGAAGAGAGAGTCCAGAAATAGACCCATGGGGTCTGCGTTTCTTCAACATTACAAAATGCAATTTAATCGGAAAATAATAACATTTTCAGAAAACGCAGTTATAACAAGTGGATACCCTCCCACACACAAATGAACCTGAACACTTTCATCATATATAAAAATTAACTCAAAATGGATCATAGACCTAAATTTAATAGTTAAAACTACAAAATGAGAAGAAAATCTTCACGACCTTGGGATCGACGATAGGGTAGCAAAAGAATGATCCATAAAACTAAAAAAGTTGGAAAACTGGACTCCAAAATTAAAAACCATTGCTTTTCAAAAGACAGAGTTAAGATAATGAAAGCATGCCACAGCCTGGGAGTAAATATTTACAACACAGAGCTCTGACAGAGGATTAGTATCCAAAATATATAAAGACTGTTTCAATTCAAAAATAAAAAGACAAACAAACAAGAGGCATAGGTTCTAGTTAAGCATACACTTCTATGACCTGTAAGTTGCACTCTTAGGTATTTTCCCAAGAGACATGCCATCAAAAAAAGATAGGCAAATAGCAAATTAAAAAAATGAAAGTTACTCAATATCATTAGTTATTAGGAACAGTGTATTAAAAATATGAGATACACAACCACTGAAATGTCTAGAAAGACTGGCAATACAAAGTGTCGGAGATGGTAGGGGTCAAGTGCAATCCACCCTCAGACGTTGCTGGTTGCAGTGGAGGATGATATAACAACTTTGTAAAAGAGTTTGGCAGTTGCTTGTAAAGTTAGCCATACATATACGACCTAGTAATTGTATTCCTAGGTATTTCCCTCAGATAAATGAAAACATAAGTTCACACAAAGACTTAAATACAAAAGTCCGTGTCAGCTTTATTCATCATAACGCAAAACTAGATGCAACCCAAGTGTCCATCAACCAAGGAATGGTAAACACGCTGTGGCATACTCATGCAATGGAAAAGAAGGGGCGTGGTTACACATGACAGCATGCGTGAATCTCAGAATAATTAATTGGTGTGAAAGAAGTCAGACACAAGACAACACCTACTGCATGGGTCCGTTTATACGGAATTCTAGAGAAACATTATAGCAATACAAAGCAGATCAGAGTTTGTGCCAGGGGCCAGAGGATGGGAGAGGAGATTGGCTATAAAGGGGCGTGCTGGTGTGCTACATCGTAATTGCGGTCATGTGTTACACGTTGTGTACAATTGTCCCAAATCATTAAATAGTACACTTTACATTGATTAATATTACTATATGTAAGCTTTACCTCAGTAAACCTGATATAATTAATGATCTCTAATTAAAGGCATTTGAGCTACCAAGGTAGTGAAGAAGGATGGGCAGTCTCAATGAAGGAGGAAATCTAGAATCGACAGGCACCCGTAGGGCCCGAGGTAGCATGGAACTGCCCGAGGAAGACAAGGGGTTGACAGTCCTCCTGCTGCAGACAGACACACACATACACACACACTCACAGTACAATGTGGTGAGTGCCAGTCAAAGCATGTGGCGTGCATGAGAACCGCATACCCTAATTAGCAGTAGGATTTTTCAATTTTTGTTTTAAATTTTTTGTTAATGTTTATTTATTTTCGAGACAGGGAGAGACAGAGCATGAACAGGGGAGGGGCAGAGAGAGAGGGAGACACAGAATCCGAAGCAGGCTCCAGGCTCTGAGCTGTCAGCACAGAGCCTGATGCGGGGCTCGAACTCATGGACCGTGAGATCATGAGCTGAGCCGAGGTCAGGCACTCAATGAACTGAACCACCCAGGCGCCCCTCAATTTATATTTTATAGCAACCTTGTTGAGTATAATTTCCATTCCATAAAACACTTCTGTAAATTGGATGTGTTTTAGTCTATTTGTTCAATTGTGCAACCATCACCACAATCCATTTTTTGAAAACTTCCATCACTCTAAGAATTTTCCTCATTGCTTTTTGCAGACTGCTGTTCCTCCAAACCCCAGCCTTGGGCAACCACCGACCTCCTTTTATGCCTCAGTATTTTGCCTTTTTTAGAAATTTCACATAAATGGGATCACATAATATGTCATCTTTTGTATCTGGCTTTTTTCATTTTAGCATAATGTCTTTGAGATTCACCCATATTGTTGTACGTTTCAGTGGTTGGTTCATTTTTTTTTTTTTTTTTTTTTGGATGGTATCCCATTGAATACCACATTATCCCCTGACCAGTTAATGGGCATTTAGATTTTTCCAGGTTGGGGCTATTTGAATAATGCTGCTCTGAAATGCTGGTCCAAATCTTTGTGTGGACATATGCTTTCATTTCTCGTGTCCAGATCCAGGAGAGCGATGGCCGAGTGCACTGGAGGGTGTGTCCAACCTTTACAGAAGCTAACAACATGGTTTGCAAAGTGGCTGCACCACGTCACATTCCCACCATCGCCCTCTGAGGGTTCCAGTCTCTCCACGTTGACGTAGTGGAAATTCTTCAATCCTGACCATCCTGGTAGGTAGCTGGGGAAAGCTTGCTGTAGGGTTAACATGCACGTCTGTAGCGATTAGTGATGTGACGCATTTTCCACGTGCTTACTGGCACATATTATCTTTGGCGAAGCATCTACTCAACTCCTGTGCCCATGCTTTCATTGGGTTGTTTTTTCTCTTATGTCTGGCTCTAAGACTTCTTTATAAATTCTGAATACAAGTCCTTTATCAATGCATGAGTCACACCTACTTTCTTCCTGTCCCTGGCTTGTCTTTTCATTTTCTTCATAGAGTGTCTTGAAGAGGAAACTTCAATTGGAATTCCAATTACATTTTTTTTCCTGGTTTGAATCCTGCTACCAGCTTTTTGCCTAGTCTGAGATCACGAAGACTTTTTTTGTGCTTTTCTCTGTCGATGTTATAGTTTTAGCTCTTTATATTCAGCCAATTGTGTGTGGTATGAAGTAAAGGTCCAGCTTAAATCTTTTGCATATGGACATTTAGTTATTTTAGCACAATTTGTAGAAAAGACCATCCTTTCCCTCACCGAATTCCCATGGTACTTGTGTTGAAAGTCAATAGACCACATATTGTGTGGATCTGTTTCTGGACACTCTATCTCGTTCCACTGATCTATGATATGTCGGCTCTGGCTCCAATACCACACTATCTTGATTACTGTAGCTTTAAGTAAGTTTTGAAATCAGGTAATGTAAGTCCTCCCACTTTGTGTTCTTTTTTATTAATTGGTTAATTCATTTGAGAGAGAGACAGAGGGAGGGAGAGGGGCAGAGGGAGAGAGAAAGAGAATCTATGCGCAGCACAGAGCCTGATTCCGGGCTCGATCCTGTGATCCTGGGATCAAGAGTTGAATGCTCAACTGACTGAGCAACTCAGGCGCCCACAAAGAACTTTGTTCTTTTTTAATATTATTGTATTTATTCAAGATTCTTTGCACATTCATGTACACTCTAGAACGAGAATGCCAATTTCTATGGAAAAAAATAAGCCTGCTGGTACTTTGGTAGAGATTGCATTGAATCAATAGATCAATTCAAGAAGAACAGAACTCTTACTGCGAGTCTTTCAACCGATGAACTTGACATAAGACTTTATTTTCTCTCAGCAAAGTTCTGTCGTTTTCAGTGCGCTTGTCTTGTGCTTCTCTTTTTTTTTTTTTTTTTTTTTCAACGTTTTTATTTATTTTTGGGACAGAGAGAGACAGAGCATGAATGGGGGAGGGGCAGAGAGAGAGGAAGACACAGAATCGGAAACAGGCTCCAGGCTCCGAGCCATCAGCCCAGAGCCTGACGCGGGGCTCGAACTCACGGACCACGAGATCGTGACCTGGCTGAAGTCGGACGCTTAACCGACTGCGCCACCCAGGCGCCCCTTGTGCTTCTTTTGTTAAGTGTATTCTTCAATATTTTATTGTACAGAAGTGCAGCTGATTTTGTATATTGATTTTATATCCTGAAACCTTGGTAAACTTACTTATTACTTCTAGATCTAGTGACATTTCCTAGGGCTTCTACGTAAACTTTAATGTTTTCTGTCAATAACGATAATTTGACACCTTTCTACCCAATATGTATACTGTTAATATTTCCCCCACTTTATTGCCATGGTTACATGTTGAGCTCATTCACAATTTAATCTTACAGTCTCGTGTCAGCTGTAGGATTTTTATAGACACCCTCTGTGAGGTGCTGGCAATTTCTTGTGTGTCCGAGTTAGTTGAGAATTTTTACCACGGAAGAGTATTTGATTTCGTTAAATGCTTTGTGTCCACTGGAATGATCGTATGTATTCACCCTTTATCTGTTAGTATGGTAGTTTGCATTAATTGATTTTCAGATGCTAACCCAACCTGTATCCTTACAAGGTTATACACCACTTGGCCAATCAAATTTCCTTACTTGATATGGGTCCGTTTAGATCATCTCTTTCTTCTTGAATCAGTGTTGACTATGTCTTTTTAGTAATGTGTCCATTTCATTCTGGTTTGGGGGTTTGTTTACACACAATTGCTTATAGTATAAATCCAGAATCTGTTAAATGTCTTTAGAGTCGGGGGTGACATTACTTTTACAAATCTTGATTTGGGAATTGGTATCTTCTCTCTTGTTTTCTTATTCAGTCTACCTAAGGGCTTATTATTTTGTTGATCTTTTCAAGAAAACATTTGTTTTATTGATTTTCTGTATTGATCTTCTATTGTTTTCATTGATACCTGAGTTAATCTGCATGATTGCCAATTTCCATATGTTGTGCTTTCATTTTCATTCAGTTCGAGATATTTTTAATTTGGTTTGTGACTTCTCCTTTGATCCGTGAATCATTTAAAAGATATAGTATAGGGGCGCCTGGGTGGCGCAGTCGGTTAAGCGTCCGACTTCAGCCAGGTCACGATCTCACGGTCCGTGAGTTCGAGCCCCGCGTCGGGCTCTGGGCTGATGGCTCAGAGCCTGGAGCCTGTTTCCGATTCTGTGTCTCCCTCTCTCTCTGCCCCCGCCCCCCGTTCATGCTCTGTCTCTCTCTGTCCCAAAAATAAATAAACGTTGAAAAAAAAAAAAAATTTAAAAAAATAAAAAAAAAAAAAAAGATATAGTATAACTTCCAAATATTAAACCCTTTTCCGCATTCATTTTTCTGGCTGATTGCCAATTTAACTCTATTTTGGTCATAAAACATCCTTTATGTGATTCTGAGTCTTTAAAATTTAGTGGTAGTTGTGTGGTAAGCTGCTGGTCCCCCTAAAGATACCCAGGTCCTAATCTGTGGAATCTATAAATGGAAACAGAGTCTCGGTGCATGTGATTAAATTAAGCATCTGAGGGTATCCTGGACAACACAGTCACACGAGTCCTCGTGAAATGAGGACACAGAAGAAGAGGTGATGTGAATGGACACAGACACCCAAGCGAGGCAGGCCCCAGCTGAGGCATCCAGTGGCCACAGGAAAACGGAAGTCGTGCAGATAGATTCTTCCCTAGAGCCTCTGGAGGAAGCATGGCCTCCAGACATACTGACTTCAGACCTCGGGCCCCCAGAACAGAATAAACCTCTGGTGTTTTAGGCTTTGGCATTCATGGCAACCTCTTACAACAGCCACAGGAAACCAACACAACTTGCTTTTTGACCTGGCAGGGGGACCCTCCCACAGGATGTTCCCGTGGTCTTGAGAGGAATGTGTATCCTGCTGCTTTGAGGGGAGGGGTGTTTCACAGACGTCCATTAGGTCAGTTGGTTGATAGTGTCGTTCAAGCTTTCTGTGTCCTTCCTGGTTTAAAATTTTTTGTTGACATTTATTAATTTTTGAGAGACAGAGGGAGACAGCACGTGAGCAGGGGAGGGGCAGAGAGAGAGAGACAGACAGACAGACAGACACAGAATCCAAAGCAGGCTCCACGCTCTGAGCTGTCAGCACAGAGCCCCATGAAGGGCTCGAACTCGTGAACTGTGAGATCATGACCTGAGCCGAAGTCGGAGCTTAACCGACTGAGCCACCCAGGCGCCCCTGTGTCTTTCCTGATTTTATTGGAATCTTCAACTCTAATTGTTGAATTGGCTATTTTCTCCTCTCAATTCTATCAATTCCTGTGTCTTGCATTTTGGGACCCTATTGTTAGATGCATTTATACTTAATAATTGTTATATCTTTCTGATGTTTTTACTTCTTACTTTTTTTTTTTTTTTTGGTTTTCTAGTATATCTTTTTTTTTTTTTTAATTTTTTTTTTCAACGTTTATTTATTTTTGGGACAGAGAGAGACAGAGCATGAACGGGGGAGGGGCAGAGAGAGAGGAAGACACAGAATCGGAAACAGGCTCCAGGCTCTGAGCCATCAGCCCAGAGCCCGACGCGGGGCTCGAACTCACGGACCGCGAGATCGTGACCTGGCTGAAGTCGGACGCTTAACCGACTGCGCCACCCAGGCGCCCCTAGTATTTCTTATTTCAAAATCTATTTTGTCTGATTTTGGGGTAGCCACCTCAGTCCTCCTCGGCCACTGTCTGTACGCACGTATGGGATCATTTAAAAAAAATTTTTTTTAATGTTTTATTATTTATTTTTGAGAGAGAGACAGAGAGAGACAGAAAGCAAGCGGGGGTGGGGGACGGGGGACAGAGAGAGAGGGAGACACAGAATCCGAAGCAGGCTCCGGGCTCCGAGCTGTCGGCACAGAGCCTGACTCGGGGCTGGAAGTCACGAACCGTGAGATCATGACCCGAACCGAAGTTGGATGCTTAACCGACCGAGACACCCAGGAGCCCTAGGATCATTTTTTTATTATCCATTTATTTAGTTCTATGAACCTAGAACATGTCTCTCACAGCCTTGAGCTGGACCTTGCTGACCTGCCTGACGCACTCTGCTGAACACGCTCTGGCAGAGAAACAGGTCTCAGTCCCCGCTGTTTCTCAGACGCTTCCCCCCTGCCTTGATTCCCCATGCCCCGTGTCCTTCCTGCTTCTTTGTCCAGAGCAACACTGCTGTCTCATCCTGGGAGGTAGTGGTAGGGGGGTGTGGAGGGTGAGGAAGAGCATCCCGGGGTCTAAATGCTCCCCACACAGACGCTAGCCGTCCGATCTGTGGACCCAGCCCGGCCCCACACACGGTACATCAGACCCCTGAGCCGTTCAGACTCTACCCAGAAAGTGATTTTCTGCCTATTGGCATTGTCCTGTCCAGGCACCATAGGTTGAAAATGGGTTTCCCTTTCTAAATCAGTTACCAAACTATTCTCTGTGTTCTTAGCTCGCGAAAATCTGTCGAAACCCCTTGTTTTTCCATCACCTTCTGCACACGGCTTCCACCGCGGGGTCAAAATGGCTGCTGGAGCTCTAGCCGCCACATCTGTGCCACATTCAGCAAGGAAGAGAAGGACACGGGGGAGGGCCCACGCTCTTTATAGAGACGTCTCTGGAGGCCCCACCTGACACGCTGCTCTGCTCTAACTGCCCGGGGCCTGGCCACACGGCCGCACTGAAACGCAGTGAGGAGTGGGGTCTTTATTCAAGACAACTCGTGGTTTTCAACCGGAAGCTGGGAGTCTACTGCCAAAGAAACAGTGGACAGGGACTGGGGGACTTCTCTCCGTCTGTCACACTCAGGATGACAGCAGTTTTGAAAAACTAACTCAGCACCTAACGAGCATGGCTCTTCATTGGAGTCTGCACACGGGGGCCAACAGAGGCGAGTGGCACCTACAGAGTACACGTTTTTGGTGCTTAGTGAATTTTTGTCAAAAGGGTGAACGAATTTGAATTAAACCACCGGCCTGAGGAGAAGGCCGGTTTCCTGTGTTTACTATAACCCGGGACAAGTGATCACATCCGGTATTTTCCTGTATCGAGTTCATCGGCAAATAGAAAATATCACCCTGCCTCTGACATTCCGTCTTCCGTCTTCCGTCTTGCTGCCATATTGTATTTGACCCCCTAGTCAGTGCCAAGGGCAAAGACTGGAGAGACCAGACAGAGAAATAGCTAGAAGTATTTGTTTGACTCACACACACCCACGAAGCCTCCCCCAGTGCAGAACCAGTGATAAAATAAGCACTAGCCGACCAGCCCTTGTCTTTGACCTTGAACCAGAAGCCATGGATCTCATGTCTGGCATTTTTCAAAGAGGTCGAAGCAGCTCTGTTTAAAAGAGCTGCCTGCCGTGGGATAAATAATCATTTTTATTACAGGGACTTAGCGGTGAGCCTGAGAGCAAAGTTCTTCATGAGCAGAGCACGGGGAGAATGCACGAACGTTCCGTGCGCCACAGCGCACACGATACCGCTGAGAGACAACGGTGGTTCTCGAGTTACCGTAAAGATGTGAGAGCTTAGTAAGTTACCTCCAGTGTTCCTAAAATCCTTCTCTTTGAATTAAATCTTTGAGAGAGAGAGAGAGAGAGGAGAGAATCTTAAGCCCACCCCACTCAGCGTGGAGCCCGAGACGGAGCTCAGTCCCATGATCCTGAGGTCATGATCTGAGCAGAAAGCAAGAGTCAGATGCTCAACCGACTGAACCACCCAGGCGCCCCGCCCTTCCCTTTGAAGAGAAGAAGAGGAGAGGAGAGGAGAGGAGGGACTGGACGGGGAAGGTAGTTTGTTTAACCCACAGAGGCATGTTCGTGTGTGCCCGTGCAACTTTTCTTTACGCTTGCCATAAAGATCAAAACAAAGACCCTTTATTCGTTCTGAAAATGCCTGTTACACAGGAGTACTGTTAGGAGCTCACGATCTGGTGGTGGTAAGAGAGGCAGTTAGCAAGTAAGCAGTAAGTAGCCAGTAAATACCGCTGGAGTGGTGAGTGGGGTGGCTACGGGGAAGGCGGGGGCCTCTCTGGGGAAAGCACCTTCCATCAGAGACCTGATGCTTGATCACAAGCTGGTCACACAGAGTGAATGTAGAGAGGGGGCAGGGTGAGTTCCAGGCCGACGGGTACCCACGGCAGAGGCTGCTGGGACCGGGGTGAAGCCGGCGGGACAGGTGGCAGAGCTGGGACCTCTGTCCCAGTCTGAGACCAGAGAGGGGGCTGGGGCCACCTCGAGGACAGACTTGCTGGCCCCGGGAAGGAGCCTGGGCTGCACACCAGGTAGTGGCAGTGACGGGTGGAGAGGGCGAATGTTTACTCCGCCGACACTGCCCACGGCTCCTGGAGGTGGAACGAGCTTTGCGAGCGAGGCAGGGCTGCTGCGGTAGTTGAGGCCAGAGATGACGGCGGCTTTGATGAGTAGCTGCAAGATAGAAAGATGTGGAAAGAAAATACATCCTGGCGGGGGGCCAAGAGCATTTGGCCGTAGCGACGAAAGTGTTTGCGGCAGAACCGTCATTTAAGGCTGGATTTGTTCTCCTGTTTGTTACCCGAAAGCCGCTTTGGGAAACCACCCTGTAGAAGGAAGGAGAGAGATGACGCGGGCCATAGTGTCCAAGGTAGGGGGGATTGGCTTTAGCATTCAGAGCCATATCCCTTACCTAACAGACGAGACAAAATGATCATTTTAGGAAGTATGACTTCTCGTGACTCGGTAACACGTTACAGAAAATGACTGTAACTCAGAAGTACCGACTCCGGACCCAGGAGCCCAGTGTTGGTTAATAAATGCGAGTGCGTGAGTGACCTTCAGGGCCTTCCAGAACATGAGGTCTCCGGCGGGCATCTCCCCTCTTGACCTCGCGACATTTGCAGATGCCAGACAGGAGAGGTGGGAGGCGGGTGGATCCATGTGGTGTGCAGAAACTTCTGTCCCTCAAGTGGCAAAAACAGAGCGTGCACAACGGATCCTGCAAACATGAGAACGGTCACAAACATTTACTGAACACCGACTATTCGTTTACCCAAATCTCCTGCTTGGACTAGCGGACATAAACATAGGCAGCTAATGGTGTCACGAAGGGCAAAGGACAAGTCTTGAAGCGAGAGGACTACGTTGTCAGCGGCACATGAAAATTAGACCATTTATATATTAGTCACACTTGCTTTGCACACCGAACAAGATTGACAACTGTTCTAGACTGAATATTTGTGTCCCTCCAAAATTCACACGCTGAAACCTAATCTCCAAGGTGACGGTATTAAAAGAGGGGGGCCTGAGAGGTGGTCACAGGGGATAATGGCCCTCGAGAAAGGCACCCCAGAGACCCCCCTCGCCCCTTCTGCCACGGAAGGACTCCAAGAGGAGAAAGCAGAGAGCTGTCCGTGAGCCCAGAAGCCAGGTCTCCCCACACACCGAATCTGCCGGCACCTTGATCTTGGACTTCCCAGCCCCCAGAACAGAAAGACGTAAATGTCTGTTGTTCATAAGCTACCCAGTCTGTGTTATTCTGTTAGAACTGCCTGAATTGACGAAGACAGCCATCATTCAAGAGCAGAGAAAAGGCTAATCGTGTGGTTCAAACCGAATGCAAAGGCTGTAGGGATCTTGGTCACCTCCAAGGAGGAGGAAGGTGTGGAAAGGGACACTGGGTTGGGGGACATGTGGTGTGACATGTGGCTAACTCTAAAAGGA
The DNA here is from genome assembly GCF_014898765.1 of Herpailurus yagouaroundi. Lineage (NCBI taxonomy): Eukaryota > Metazoa > Chordata > Mammalia > Carnivora > Felidae > Herpailurus > Herpailurus yagouaroundi. The sequence goes on along the minus strand of NW_024412430.1, from coordinate 18,766,777 downwards.
AGTGGATGATGGTTTTTTTTCCAAAGAAAGGAAAAATGTTACTAAACAGAAATGTATGAAAATAAACACTAAGGAGACGGCTTCGTCTATGTCACCCTTAGAACCAGAAACTGCACCTGGATCCTGCCCCTTTAAATTCCAATCTCCCCACAGAAGATAGAATTCCAGACTCTTCCGTCATTCCGGCGGGGGTCTGTCTGGCATGGATTACGGGGCATGTGTCCTGAGGACTGGCTGCACCCAGTAAGAAAACTGTTATGGGCTGAGATGTGTCCCCCCAGATTCATAGGTTGGAGTCCTGACCTCAGAATGTGGCTGTATTTGGAGAGAGCTCTTGGGGTTTTTTTTTTTTTCAGCTTTATTGAGATGTAATTGACCTAGGACATTGTGACAATTTAAGACATACAACATGCAAATTGAATACATTTACGTATCGCAGTACGATTACCATCACAGCGCTAACCTTCATCACATCGCAGAATTACCGTTCCTTTTTTGTGCTGAGAACGTTTAAGGTCTACTCTCTTAGCAACTTGGAAGCATAGAATGAAGTATTGTTAGCTGGAATCACAATGCTGTGCATTCGATCCTCAGAAGGTGTTCGTTCACCTTCCAAGTGGGAGCTGGTGCCCTTTTACCCGTCTCCCCACTTCCCCCACCCCCAGCTCCTGGTAACCATCATTCTGCCCTCCATTTCTACAAGTTTGGCTTTTTTAGATCCTGTGCATGAGACGTGACATGCAGTATTCGTCATTCTCCGTCTGATGTACTTCGCGTAGCATTATTTATGCCCACAGAGGTCCACTCCCGGGTGCCCGCAGCATTTTTCACCGTAACCCGGCTATGGAAACGCCCCAGGTGCCTGTCAGCGGGCAAATGCATAAAGCAGATGTGGTATAAATATACAATGGCGTGTTATTCGGCCACAAAGTGAAGGAGATCCTGCCGCTTGGGACATCACAAAGATAAGGTCCTTACAGAGGTAACTGAGTTAAGCTGAGGTCATTAGACCCTAACCCGGCATGACTGCCATGGCTCTTAGAAGAGGAAATTTGAGGGAGAGGGAGGCGATGTGAAGACACAGCGATTATTTGCTGACAAACAAATCGTCATGTTTCGGGAGTGTTTAGAAATATTGTAGTCCCGGAAAGTGATTCTTGGGGGGAAATATTCTGCCTTTGAAAATGTGAGGGCTCTGCACCCCTTAATAGGGCACTTCGGTGTCTCGACGGTAAAGGGCGTGAGAGCCTAGCTCCCCGGGGACAGCGTGGCCCGAGGACAGACCCTTTCACCAGTGTTGTCAGGGTTCACTGGGCCCCCAGGAATAATGACGTGAAACATGCACGCTTGTATTATTGTGCTTATTCTCTTAGAGAAAAGACAGCGAGGGCTACTCCCGACTGCCACACGGAATGGGGCTCTGTGCCTTTCTGGGGGTGGGGGGGGGCTGGGGAAGTCCCAGCTGGGGTGCAGCAGATTCACGAGCTGCCCCCCTGGCAATCTGCCCCCAGCGGGAGGACACTGTGTCTGGGCAGGCCGGGACAGGGTTCCACACAGCACAGCAGCCACGTGAGGGATGCACCCGGCGGTCCCTGGCAGCGTGGCTGGAAAAATCCACCACCGTCCTCCCCCCGCCTCACTTGCCGCTCAAGCTCCAGGTCTTGGGGGCAAGTTCCAACACTTGCTTCCCATTGAGGACACGTCAGATCCCCGCATTTGCCCAAAATCGCCCACTGGGTAATTAATGGTGCGCACAAGGATCATTTATGAGCTCGTTGTTCACAGCAATGCCTGATTGGCAAGAGACGCTGGTCCAAGAAGCCGGGTAGGGCTCTCCGTGGCCCAGAACTCGACTTCAGAGGCGAGGCTGATTCAGACTTGCATTCTGGGAGGTTTCTTTTCATACACAAGGTTTCTGCTACAAAAGGGACCGGAGGGACTGGACTCCCATGAGCTGGAGAATTCTTTGGAGTCGTAAGTCTGACACTATGTTTCCTTCTGACTTTCATCCCTGCAGATAAAGGAAGCCGGATAGGCTTCACTCAGCAAGCAAGCCGGTGGGGGAGACAGAGAAGGTGACATCGAAGTCCTAATCCTCCTGCCCAGTGCCTGGGCCATCTGAATAGGAGATGCTGGGAAATCAGGAAACCTGACTTTAAGTCCTGGCTCTGATTAAGCAGTGAATTTCCGTCCATCAGCACTGTGGTCCATCAGCCGGGTCCAGGATCGCTGCTGCGGGCTGGACGCTCGCCTCCTCCCTGCCCTTCTCCTTGACACACACACCCCCCTCAAAATGACATGCCGTGGTGCGCACGTTCAGCAAACAAATGTGACTGTCTTTCTTGCCTGGTTGATCCCATAATCAGTGATCACGGGGAACTTGGGCTCCCCAGCAAGCCCACCAGTCACGGTTGGCTCCGTCTGACCCGCTCCTCGGGGCTTGGCCGGGCTCTTTCTGGAGCTCGCTCCGTCTGCCCAGGGTGCCTGGCTGTGCGCTCCCAGGCCACGTGGCATGGTTGCTGGTCCAGGGATCACCTGCTCACCCCGCGGTTTCTCCCCGATCTCTGGCTCTGCTGCAGCTGCAGCACAAATGAGGCTCAGGGTCCCTCCTGAAGGTCCCCACCTCGGCCCCCTGGGGGTGCAGAACCCTCAGGTCTGTGTGCAACTCGCACCGGGTTCCGCCGGCCTGGCCGCACCTCAGCCCCCTGCTCTGAGGTCCCTGTGTGCCTCCACCCGGGATCTTCGGCCAAGCACTGTCCCCTGATTCCACAGAAGGGGCGCCTGGCCGAGCACCCACGTGAAGCTCGCTTTCTGCCACGTGGACTGGCCGTGGCTGGCTGCCCCTCGGAGGTGGAGGGAATACCTCTGGGAGGAAGGTTCCTGCAAAGTCCCATGTCAAAGCAGGGGCAAGTCTGCTCTGCCTCCTTCTCCCCTTCACTCCATGTTGGGCCTGTATCTTCCTCACGTTGGCCTTGGCCTTCCCTTCAAACCCCTCTCACTCTCCTCCACCTCCCCCACCCGCCCCCTCGCCAAGAGAGCCCTCCTCTCCCGCCCACTAGTGAGGGACTGCCCTGTGCCGAGCAATACTGCCTTTCTCTTTCCTCTCCATGCAGAAATGTCTACACGTCCCCAGATAACGGAAGGCCCCGGCTGAAGAGGGACAAGGTCACACCAAAGCAGGCAAGAAGCACAAGTGTATTAACATGACTTCAAAACTATGTTCTCCTGTAATTTAGAAAAGGATCACATTCTTCAGAGGGTTCAAAAAGCCTGGCACAGAGAAGATCTATAAGTTTTGCAGGTGAAACGAACCCGCATTTCATGAATTTACACACGTGGAGAGGATACGAACCCAGATCACAGGACACTGCCTGTGGTCTCTAAATACTTGTGTTCTTTGAGAAAGAACACATTCCGTGAAAATATTGTTTACCACCGTTGGCACTTTATGTTATGTTTCATTGCCAAATTACTTCTCACAACAGTCGTAATTATCCATATACCAAAGGGAAGAGGGAGCTAGTTTTTTTTTTTTTTTTAACGTTTATTTATTTTTGAGAGATTTTTCTGTCTGAGGGGGAGGGGCAGAGAGAGAGGGAGACACAGAATCCCAGGCAGGCTCCAGGCTCCGAGCCGTCAGCACAGAGCCCGACGGGGGGCTCAAACTCACGAACCATGAGATCGTGACCAGAGCCGAAGTCAGACGCTTAACCGACTGAGCCACCCAGGCGACCCCCTTTTATTTAATTTTTTTTTTAAGGAGGGAGTTAGTTTTAATGGTTGAGAAAGGACAACATTGGCGTTGACCGTACTGGTTGTAACAGGGCTGGTGGCTCCAGAATCCCGACACCGTGACAAGATGGTCGGCTCCCCTCGATCCCTGACTGCCCGAGGTGCCCCACGGGGCCACGGGTCACCCACCCGGCCTTCTTTGCAAGACTGCTGATCAGCAAGGGGGGGCAGTCTCTCCACATCTTCCTTCCTTCCTCGCTTCCACCTCGGTGTCTCGGGTCAGTCAGAGCTAACATCTATTCAAGATCGATACATAGGAAATACTGTCATTAGCTCTGTGAATCTCATGGGGCAGGAAATTTCATCCTGTCTCATGGAAACTGTGAGATACCGTCTATTGCTTTAAGCTGCTAAATTTGTAGTGATTTTCCTTTTTGTTGCAATAGAAAACCAATACGCTGGTGCTTCTTTTTTAATGGGCAGCAGAAGTGAAGACATTCATCACGTAGATCCCACACTCTACTAGGGAGAGTCGTTGGCTCCTACCCTCCTAGCCTTCTTCTCTGTGATTGCTGAAGTACAGTGGACAGGACTTAGACTCTAACAGACCCTACAGCTCCCATGGGGAGCCAAGAGGTGGGAGCCCCCGCAGGAGGGGGTATTTCCTTGGTTCAGATGACTCAGCATTGCCCTTCTACCGGACTGTAACTCTACGAAGGAGAAATTAAATTTTATTTTTTCTCTTTTTCTTCCATTCCCAGTACTATGCCAAATGATGAAAAAGAATGCGATGGATGGATGGGTGGATGAATAGATGGAAAGATGAGTGATGAATGGATAATGGGTGGATGGAGGGATGGATGGATGGAAGGATGGAAGGATAGGTGATGGATGGATGGGTGGAAAGATGGATGGATGGATGGATGGATGGATAGATGGGTAGATGATGGATGGATAAGTGGATGGCTGAGTAGACGGATGAATGGTTGGTAAGTGGATATATCAATTTGTTGTTAGTCTCTTATGACCTTGGGCCTATTTTAGGGCCTAGACTTAAACCTTGTCTCTATAATAAAGCACCCACCTTTGCACCACAGTCCACCAACTTGTGGGCCCTGCTTTGTCCTTGTCAAAGGACAAAGGTCCAAGGTCCAAGGTTGCCACTGGCCTGCCTGGATCACTGTGCCTTCCCTATTCCTGGGTCTTGGACCCCACCATCTGCTGAATGTCTTACCTCCTGGAGCCTTGGCTGCCACCAGTTGTGATCTTACAAACGTCTTCCATTGATGACATTGGAGCCTGGCTGCTAACTGCGGTCTTCTGAATGCCCTCTGTTGTTGACCCAAGTTCTGCTCCTCCTCCCCACTTAGAGCTCTGCTGTCTCCAGGGTCCCCCCTCCCCTGGCCTGGCCTATTTACATTCCTCCCTGACAGGTGCTATAAAACATAGTCTCATCAGGCACGGAACATGTCATCTGGGATATTGTAAAATCCCATATGGTTACTATTTTGGGGAATACAATCTCAGAAACACGAGAAAGGCAGCCACCCATGGGTTTCGACAGAGGCAGGAAAAAGTGGTCATGGCTCCCATGCTCGGTTCCCCCATGCTCCCTTGCACAGGGGAGGGACAGAGGGCAGACACTGACGAGGGAAATTGCTGCAGCAGAGTATGTGCCCCTTGAGTTTGGTTGACCCACCTGATTTCCTCCTCTGACAAAGCGAGGGGCTCTTTGGCGGCTCGGACAACTGCCCGGGTGGTTGTGAAGTGGAAGGGTGAGTGTAGGACACCGTCTCAGAGCAGGAGGGTGTCATGAACTCCTTGGTCCCCTGCTCTCCCCCGACTGTTGTCTCAGAGGGTGGGAGCCCCGAGCGTGTCCCTGGGCGGCACCTGCCAAAACCAAATCGAAGCAAAATTTGAGCGGAGGAGGCCTGAAATGGGTTTCCTTCCATACCTTGCTGTGAGGTGCTGCAAAAGTTCTCACAACTATGGGGTTGTCACAAGGACGTTGTAGTCCTTTAAACATTCTTTTTTGAATGTTAAAGAATTATTAGTGAAAAATATGATTTTAAGCCCAAGACTAATTCACTTTTTAGGACAGAGCCACTTACCAAAGGTCTAGCCACCATTTTTGCGCACCGGGGTGTTTTAGGGGCTTTTTCTCAATTATTCCTCATGACGACCCTATGGGTGTAGTGCTGTGGCTGTCCCCATTTTACCAGTGAGGACACTCACTGAGGTCACACAGCTCATGAGCGGCAAAGCCAGGGTCCAAGCTGAGGCTGAGTCCAAAGTATCTTGGCTGACGCTCACTGTGTTGCCTCCAATATCTATCTCGTTCAAGATGCAGCCAGGAAGGAACCACTGAAGGTTGAACCGAGGAGTCAACAGGCTCTCCAGCACGCAGTCAGTCCGCAAGGTGCTTGCGAGAACTTCCCGGTCTCAGGTCGATCTCCAGCGCCACCCCGGGGAGGCGTGGCAGAGGCACGGGCACCAGAAAGGCAGGTGCCAGGTTTGGGTTTATCAGAGCTGGCATCACCTTGCCATTCTACCGTTGCTTAGTCTTGTGAACACAAGGACGCCGCGTAACCTCTCTTGCCTCTGTTTCTCCTCCATAAAATGGGAGCGACGGCAAAACCCCTAAACCTCATACGGCGGTCGTCAAGACTCAGTTTGCGTCAAGGACTGAAGCCAAGGCCTGACACATGAGAACAGAGTGGTGTTTCGCTGTCACCGTCCTGGCGGCCAGCGCTGGCTTCGCTGGAGAAGAAGAAGGTGCCCTGATGGTCAGGACCCACAGGAAATAGCCCTGGACAGCTGATCTGAACAGGGACCTCGGACCACCTGTGTGTCACGGCCGAGCTCGGGGCTGGAGGCGGACGCCGACCGTGGCTGTGGGTGCAGGTGACAGCACGGGAACTGCGACGGCATCACTGCCTGAGAAACAGTCGGGCAGCCTTGTCGGTAAGCCCCGCCCCCCCGGTCTCCTCGATCACAGATCCCCGAAGGACCCGCCGAAGCCCGCTGTCCACGAGACGGGGGCTGTCTTCATAGCAAGGCTCTCCAGGATAAACCCACGACGTGGGAGCGTGCTCCCAGCTCGTCCGCCTTGGAGCTCTCGTGGCGCTTGCGCCGGAGGTGACGCGGTCGCAGCGTGGGGCAAGGACCTGCAGGATCTGAACAGCAAGTCACAAAGGCGGCTTTGATGTGGTCTGCTCTGGCCAGAGCTGCCCGGCTGCCTCCCCGACAGAGTATCAACAGCACCATCTGCACACGCCCGAGCCCATCGTGTCATTCTCGCCTTGGGAGTGAAACATAGCTGACGGAACATTCTGGAAACGCTGCCAGAGAGTGACGAAAGATGTTAATTTAACTATTAAAACTCAACAAAGGGGCCCCCTTGTTAACAAAGAACAATTTCAGACAGGAAAGGAGCTAAGAAAACGCCGTCCAAACTCTGGTGTGGAAGGCAACAGCCGTAAGGGGTGTCTTAGAGGGAGCTGTCCCTCCCCCACCCCTGGTGGAATTAACCTGAAAGCTGGCAACAGTCAGGCAATGCCTTACATCCCCAACCCGTACACTGCGGCCCCTGGAGAAGCTGTCCCTCCCGGGGAAGGAACCGAGGCCGGGCTGTCGGTTCTGACTTGTTCCCCCAGCACCCGTGGGGAGCCTGTGTGCGCCCCACACTTTGGTTCTTTCTCCTCTGTGCTCCCACGCAGATCGGTGGTGGACACGAGCCGAGGGGTGCTCCGTTGGGCGTGCGCTGCTCAGGTCTGGTCCTCTCGGGGCTCTGTCCCACTGGGGCCTGGGCATCTGCCCACTGGCTCTGAGCTCAGGCCCTCCTCTGCACCATCACAGAGCTAGCTTCGGGGGATTCTAGGGAAGATTCTGCAGGAAAAGCGAATGCAAACTGGTGTTTACGTGCAACGGGTAGCACCGTGCGTGGCAAACGCTGCTGTTGTTGCGATTAGACACGGCCGTCGAAACTTCCAGAAAACCATTCCATCCTTCTGGCCAGTGCAGCTCTGGGGAGAGAGGATCGTGAGCATTCTGTGGGTACCATTGCCATTCTGTTCCTTGGCCTGGTCCCAACAGGGCACTGACTGCTGTCATTAGTTCAGCGAAATGTTTACGGAGCGCCCGGCACAGCATGGAAATTACACTTTGGTGTTTTAGACGAGACTCTGCGATGGTACAAATCTGACATTTAAGAAACTCTAAATTCCGTTTTCTCACTGGAGACTTTAATTAAGTAACCGTCTTGCTGATTGCTCTGCGGATGATTCTCACTGTCTCTGTAACAGCCCCGGATAACAGTCGTAGACGGGGGGGATAAATCTCTCTTATGTGGGTATTGCCTTGTCAACCAAACATTAACTCAAATAACAGATGGGCTCCAAGATGTGATACTGACAAAATAAGGAGGTTTGATCCCGTTTGGGTGGAGGGGGGAAAGAGAAAGGCATTTCTCTTCACTTCTGGATGCCTCAGCGTAAACCAAACAGTTCAGTTTTAGGAAACCGTAGATCCTGGCTTCATGAAGTCTGCAGACTGCAGATGTGGAGGGAGATGAGGGGTTGGCAGGAGGCCTTTTAGGAATGCAGCTATGGGGTGCCTGGGGGGCTCAGTCAGTTAAGCACCCGACTCTTGGTTTCTGCTCAGGTCACGATCTCACAGTTCTGTGGGTTCGAGCCCTGTGTCGGGCTCTGCGTCGGCAGCGGGGAGCCTGCTTGGGATTCTCTCTCTCCCTCTCTCTCTCTGCCCCTCCCTCACTCACGCTGTCTCTGTCTCTCCCCCCAAAATAAATAAATACACTTGAAGAAAATTAAAAAAGAAATGCCGCTACGGTCTTGATTAAGGATCTGAGTTTTTAAAAAGCGACGAGATGTTCCTACACCTGCTGAGAGAAGGAAATGAAGTCAGGATTCCACCTCTCTGAACGTGGGATGGTTTCTCCAATGTGCACCCTGGGCTCCCTGCCTCCTTATTCTCCTTGACTAGTCCAATAGCTTGTCCTGTGCACAAGCTTTCCCTTGTGCGTGTTCTTCACCTTTGTTGTTAACCTTCTTTAGGTCACAGGTGAATCTTCTGAAAATTCAGTGCAAAACAGGAAGCCTCCCCCCAGCAAGATGAACAAACACACATGGGGATCGGCTGGAGCCTCGAAGAGCCGCTTACCTTATGTGTTTTCCTCCTTTCCAACCTCGATCGTCCCGTGAGCCGTCCCCCAGCTCTGCTCCCAGGTGGCCAGGAGCAGGGCAGGCTGAGGCTGAGGCTGAGCGTGATGCGGGCCCTGCAAGGTGGGGGGTGGACAGGTGTTTCCTCAAGAAACAGAGCCAGTAGGACATATGTCCATAGAGGGAAAGAGATTTATCTTCAGAAGTTGGCTGACATGAATACGAAGGCTGGCGAGTCCCAAACTGGTAGGGAGGAGACCCGGAAAGGACCAAAGCTGCAGTGGCAGTCTGCCGGCAGAATGTTCCCTCTTGCTCTGGGGATGTCCGTCTTTGTTCTCTTCAGGCCTTCACCTGCTTAGATGGGGCCCACCCACACTTTGGAGGGAAATCTGTTCTACTCAAATTCCACCAATTTAGATGTTCTTCTCATCCAAAAAAGTCCTCTCAGAAATGTCCCGGGTTGTGCTTGACCCCATCCGAGCCCCACGACCCAGCCACGTTGACATGTAAAATTAACTCTCACAAGGGGGCCGTGGGCTGGGGATCAGGTGCGTCAGAACCCGTCGGTGGCAGATCAAGCTACCCTGCCCGTGTTTTCTTTCCCCGCCCTGGCCTCTACCCCTTGGTCTCCGCGTCCTTTGCCTGGTTAACTTGTCTTCCCCCTCGTGGCTCTCGCTCCCTTGTGACCAAGAGGCCTTGCTTAGAGAAGGAGGTTCCTTGGTGCGTGACTAAAGCCATCTTTATGCGGACAGGTCAGGAGCTGCTATGAGTTTTGTTTTTGCAAACAGCCTAGCCGGTCCACCACTGGTGTCGTAGGTTGTGTGGCCTCTGGGTCCACTTGGCCGCACTGGTGGGGACCCACGGCCCCCTGGCTGGTTTGCTGAAACGGGAGGGTCCCCTTGTCAGAGAGCACGACCTCTTCTTCATGTCTGGTCGTGCGCAGTCATGACACGGGCCCCTGGCCGCTGGTCTGGAACAGGGCACCACAGGGATGACTGATCCCCGCTGGCCGATTTCTAGTCACCACACGGGCTCAACGCGCAGGGAACCAGGAGCACCGTGTGCAAGACTCTGTGCCCGGCATCACGTGTGTGTGAGTGCACAGGTGTGCTCGAGCCCGAGCTTGAGCTCAGGGGATGTCATTGTCACAGCCTCGGGGAGACTACGGATCCCTTCCCTGTGCATCACCCCGAGAGCCCCACACGTACGTGCCTGTGTGCAGGGGCCGTGGCAGAGTGTGGAGAAGGGAGGGAGAGCCCACGGGGCTCCGGATGACATCGCCCGACCTGGGAACAGGGGAGCAGAACCTTGGAAGGGACAGCCTGTTCCACGCGCGTGGTTGCAGTGAATTGCTTTCCTGTCTACTTGGGTCTGTGACTGCCGACGCCCCTGTGTGCCAGACGGTGTCCCCGTGAACGAGCCCCCTGGCCAGGCTCAGCTGGGTCAGACGTCGGTTCCGATACCCAGAAGTGAGCTCCGCTGGGCATTTCCAAACATCCCAAAGTGCCCGCCCACCCCGGGCGTGGCAAGACCCACGGCCCTTCAAGGGGCACCCGGCGGGGAGGTGGGAACAGACCCAGCACCTGTGCCCCACCCCGGGGGCTCACAGGGCGGACCTCGGTCGTGTACTCAGTGTCACAAAGACACGAAACTGCATCAGGACAAAGGACATGGAGATGCCGCTGAATTGGCTACAGTTAAATTCTGCACCCGTGGGGCAGCCATCAAATGGAAGTCAAAAGAACATAAACAAAACCCCCACATTTCCTAATAGCCAGGCACTTTGACGAGGGGCTAGCTGGTTGGGAGACTGGCTCAATTTCTTTCTTCCTTTTCTTTCCTTTTTTTTTTTTTTTTTTTTTTAAGTCTTTCTTTCCTTGTTGGGTGCTGTGCTCCACCAAGCCTGGGGACCATCTCGTTACTTCTTGAGAAAGAGCATCGAGCCAGAACTTGGCAGAGAGGCAGAAATGAGAGGGAAAGACGCAACACGCTAGCTTATCCTAGTAAACACTGGGAGGCTTGAGGAAAGCTGTGCACTTCCCACATGCGAGCTTCTGAGGTCTCGGCCAAGGGCGATCACGGCGAAGCCGCAGGAGGGAGGTCAGGTCTGAGCCTGCAGTCCCGGATTCCCCTTCTCCTGCTTGGGCAAGCTCGTATCGCTCGGAGGGACCCCGCGGCCCCCCACCTGCGCGCCTGCTTTGTGGGCCCCCCCCCCCCCCCCCCACTTCCTCCCTCTTATTCCGTCCCAGCCCGAAAGGGGAAGGGAGCGTAGGTGCATCTCGACTCTCTAGTCTGCGCAACGTTGAGCTACCTGGATTCCAAAACAATTCCGAAGGCTCAGAGGACACAACTGGAACTGTCCCTTGTCCCTCTGGCCCCAGAGGCCAGCCTTCTTCGGGGTAACTGACAGCTGTGGTTCTTACAGCGTGCTCCCCGGGACGGCAGCCTGAGCGCTCTGTGCAAACTTCTTAGAAGCGCACCTCCCCGGGCCCAGCCTGGGCCTGCTGAGTCAGGGCCTCCGGGAACCAGCGTCGCTGCTCGGACAAGCCCTGCACCAGGTTCCTGGGTGACTCGGTCTGAAAAGCCCTGCCATCAGGATGGGCCTAGGGATTCGGCTTGCAGACTTTGGCTCCCGGAAGAGCCAGTCTCAACGGGCCTTCGGACAGACCGCACACCCCAGCCTGCTTTGTTTTCTGCCTTGTGTCGTTTCTTCTTACAGAGAAATAGAGCCCGTGCAAGGCCTCCCTCCCTGTCCCCCCCCACCCCCCGCCCGAGAGGTCTGCCTCCCTCCCTCCTTCCCTTCCCCACCTTCCTCCCCTCCCTGCTTCCCTCAGTCTGTCTCTTTCTCTCTTTTCCTCTACAGAAAGTAAATCAAGCGAAAGGACACGGAACGCGTCTAATTTACTCAGCACTGTAAGTTTGCACACTTAGCCGGGTTGTTTCCTTCCTTAGGTGACCCCCACTTGTGCAGGCCAGACCCCTCCCAGCCCGTGCTCCTCCGTCCCCAGGACCTCCCTTTCTCTTGACACGTGTGGGGACTTACCAGACTCATGTTTTTATACCTTTACCTCGTGATTACGTGTCCACGACCAGTTTATGATCCTGCAATCGTACGTGTTTTAATATTAAAAAAAAATTTTTTTTTAATCTTTATTTTTAAGAGAGAGAGACAGAGAACAAGTGGGCGAGGGGCAGGGAGAGACGGAGACACAGAATCCGCAGCAGGCTCCAGGCTCCGAGCCGTCAACACAGCGCCCGACGCGGGGCTCGAACCCACCAACCGCAAGACGATGACCCGAGCCGAAGTCGGACACGTAACCGACTGAGCCACCCGGGCGCCGCTCCACCCCCGTTTTTTTAAATTGCAGTGTTGCTATAGACTGAATGTTTGTCTTCCACCCCCTCCCCCGTTCATATGTTGAAACTTATCTCGTAATGTGGTGGCATTAGGAGGTGGAGGCCTTTGGTGGTGATTATGTCGCGAGGAGGGGGCCATCCTGACGGCGTTAGTGCCCTTATGAACGAGGACCCAGAGACCTCCCTCGCTCTCTCTACTACATGAAGACGCAGAGAAGACGGCTGTCCATCAACCAGGAAGGAAGCGCTCACCAGATGCCAAATCCATGGGCATCTTGGCTTTGGATTTCCAGCCTCCAGAATGTGAGAAACGGATGTTTTCTGTCGATGACCCACCCAGCCTGTGGTATTCTGTTTTGGGAGGCACAATGGACGAGGACCGTCTTCTTTTTCTTTCTGTTTTGCATGAATCTCTTATATTATGAAAATACCAATCTTCTGCGGTCACATGTCTGTCTCTGCCTTCTTTTACATTTTCCGTGTTGACAACACGTCATCTGCAAATAATGGCTTTGGACCTTCTTTCCAACTGTTGTGCCTCTTTCCTGTGTCTCCTGCTGGCCAGGCCTTCAACACAAAGCAGACTTGAATGTCACCCTTGACTTTAAAGGGACCGTCTCTAATCTTTGCCTGTTTAGTGGCAACATTTGCTGTAGGTTTTCAGAAGATGATGTTTACCTGGCTATGGAAGCGTCATTCTCTTACTAGTTTCTTAATGTGTTTCACGATGCATAAAAGCAGAATTTCACCAAATGCTTTTTTTCCTGCATCTTCTGAGAATCACATGCTTTTCTTATTTGATCTGTAACGTGGGCAATTATATTACCAGATTTCCTAAGGTTTCTCATTGCGACTTTTGGGTGATTTGCTAACGCGTAAGATATTGCACACTGAAGCATGTAGATTATATAGTTTCAGGATTTTTGCATTTACGTTCATAAGTGAGATTGGCCTGTCTGCCTTGGAAGATACTCTGTTACTCTTTAGTGGAGCGGTCTTAGAAGATACATAAGATTTGGGGGTGCCTGGGTGGTTCAGTTGGTTAGGTCAGGTTTGTCTCAGGTCGTGATCTCACGGTTGGTGAGTTCGAGGCCTGCATTGCACTCACTGCTATCAGTGCAGAGTCCTCTTTGGATCTTCTGTCCCCCCCTCTCTCTGCACCTCGCTTGCTCACGCTCTCCCCCCCCTCTCTCTCTGTCTCTCTCAAAAATAAAAATAAAGCATTAAAAAAAGATACAAAGGATTTCGTTTTGTCATTTTCCTTTTTAGGTGTAATGTTGCGTTATTTCCTGCATCTGTGGCAATGAATGACATCCCCGTGGTGGTATGGATTTGACAGATCTCTTCAACTGTCCGTGGCAAAAGGTCTGGAAAGCGATATTCAGACTCAAGTAAGAGGTGGGGAGTAGAGCTGGGGTGCCTATACTTACATCAGGCAAAAGAGACTTTAAAACAAAGACTGTAACAAAAGATACAGAAGGATACTGCATAATGATAAAGGGGTCCATCCAGTAAGAGGACATAACATTCACAAACATTTATGCACTCAACATAGGAGCACCTGCGTATATAGAGCAATTTTTTTTTTTTAATTTTTTTTTAACGTTTATTTTTTTTTTTTATTTTTTTTTCAACGTTTATTTATTTTTGGGACAGAGAGAGACAGAGCATGAACGGGGGAGGGGCAGAGAGAGAGGGAGACACAGAATCGGAAACAGGCTCCAGGCTCTGAGCGGTCAGCACAGAGCCCGACGCGGGGCTCGAACTCACGGACTGTGAGATCATGACCTGAGCCGAAGTCGGCCACTTAACCGACTGAGCCACCCAGGCGCCCCTATAGAGCAAATATTAACAGAAATGAAGGGAGAAATAGACAGCAATACAGTAACAGTAGGGGACTCCAACATCCCACTTACATCAATGGACACATCATCCAGATAGAAAATCAATAAGGAAACATCAGCCTCAAAGGACACAACAGACCAGATGGACTTAAAAGATACACCTAGAACATTCCATCCAAAAGCAGCAAAATATACATTCTTCTCAAGTTCACATGGAACGTTTTCCAAAATAGATCACCTGGTAGGCCACAAAACAAGTCTCAATAAATTCAAGAAGGTTGAAATCACATCCAGTATGAAACTTGAAATCACAACAGTATGAAACTAGAAATCAGTCACAAGAAGAAAACAAAGAAAGAAGCACAGACACATAGACGCTAAGCAACATTCAGTCGAGCAACCAACGGTCAATAAAGAAATCAAATAGGAAATCAGAAAACACCTTGAGGGCAATGACAATGGAAACACAATGGTCCAAAACCTCTGAGATGCCTCAAAAGCTGCTCTAAGAGGGAAGTTCATAGCAATACAGGCCTGCCTTAAGAAACCAGAAAACTCTCGATTAAGCAATCTAACTTTATGCTTAAAGGAACTAATAAAAGAGGAACAAACAAGCAGAACAAACAAACAGGTAGAAGGAAGGAAATACTACAGATCAGAAAGGAAGTAGAGACTAAAAAACAAAATAGAAAAGATCAATGAAACTAACAGCTGGCTTTTTTAAAAAGGTAAAACTGACAAACCTTTAGTTAGAGTCATCAGGAAGAAAAGAGAGAAAGTGCTCAACTAAACAAAATCAGAGATGAAAGAAAAGGAATTACAATTGGTGCAGAAATACAAAAGGCCATCAGAACATACTATGAACAATCATACACCAACAAATTGGACAACCTAGAAGAAATGGATAAATCCCTAGAAACATACAACTTTCCAAAACTGAATCAGGAAGAAACAGAAAATCTGAACAGACTGATTACTAGAAACAAGACTGGACCGGGGCCCCGGGTGGCTCAGTTGGTTAAGCGTCTGACTTCAGTTCAGGTCATGATCTCGTGGTTCGTGGGTTTGCGCCACACATCGGGCTCTGTGCCGACAGTTCAGAACCTGGAGCCTGTGTCGGATTCCGTGTCTCCCTCTCTCTCTGCCCCTCCCCCACTCATGCTCTGTCTCTCTCTCTCTCTCTCTTTCAAAAATAAATAAACATTAAAAAGAAAAATAATTAAAACAAAACAAAAAAGCTGAACCAATAATCAAAAACCTTCCAACCAGCAGAAGCACTGGTCCGGGTGGCTTCACAGGTGAGTTTAACCAAACACACAAAGAAGAGTTAACACCTATCCTCAAATTAGTCCCCCAAATTTAAGAATGTAAAAAGCACACTGGACGCATGGGCACTCAGGGTGCATCCTGACCTATGAGAAACTGGTCAGGGCCAGGTGAAAAAGCCTTCTTCTAGAGCCACAAGCCAGAAGTTATGCCAAGGGTAGAAATGTTTTCTTTTTTCTTTTCTTTTTTAAGTTTATTTATTTATTTTGAGAGAGACACAGAAAGGGTGAGAAAATGAGGGTGGGGGAGGGGCAGAGAGACTCCCAAGCAGGCTCTGTCAGTGCAGAGCCCAACGTGGGGCTCAAACTCACGAACCCGGAGCTCATGACCTGAGCCAAATCAAGAATTGGAGGGTTAACTGACTGAGCCACCCAGGCACCCCAGAAAAACAATTTTTTTTTTTATTCCTACCTAGCAGAACCGCGTGGCAACGTTTTATGGAGTGTTCCCACGTGGTCTGTGCCCTAAGTGGAAATAACCCAGTAACAGAAAAAGAGAAAAAAATCAGACACCCATGCCTACGTAAAACAAAAAAATATATTTTAAATACTTATAGCTAGCTTGTTCAAATAACGACTCAAGGCAGCTCGCAAAAAATGCAAACACCATTAAGATTAAAAAACTAGAAGGAGGGGACGGGGGAAGGGAGATTAAGGTCAGGGTGCTGGGGCCAGATTGGTTCTCAAAATGCACCCACGTTGCTCTGCGTGCGGCAGGTCAGAAGGCAGTGGTGACTTGGCTCGGCTCTCGGCAGCCGACGCTATGAGCTAGGTGCCGTCAGTGACACGAATACGTGTCTTGGAGGAAAAGAACAACCCGGGGGTTCCAGGGGAGGGAGAGGAAGAAGAGGAGGAAGCGGAGGCAGCCCTCCTGACTGACTTGGGAAGGACAGCTCCCCGAGGGCCTCTGAGGGAAGCCAAGTTCAGGGCTGTCCGTGAAGTTCATGGACTTCTGCAGCGTCTCTCAGAGGCCAAGACGACGAGGCCGGCCGTCCCTGGAAGGGGGCGTGGTCCGTGGAACCAGAGGCACCCTTGGCCTTTACTAGCTCAGACCTGGACAAACTTCTCCTTTTGCTATGAACTTGTTTGAAGGATATTTCAAAGAAAGGACTTGCAGGAGCTTTGCCAGGACTCACCGTGAGGACCATCAAAGGAAATGGTCCTCTCAGGACACCACCAGATCCAGCACCGTGTACCTGTTTATCAGCTTTATCAATTGTGCTTGCTCTGCTAATGGAGGTACAGGCTCTGAGTCTCAGCTCCCACCTTGCTGCTAGTCGTGGGGCCCTGGACAAGTCGCCGACCACGCCTGGCCCTGTTCCCTCATCTGCCAACGGGGGTGATTCTAGAACTTCCCTCATACGGTTCTCGTACACATTAGTGGGTTCCTATGTATAAAACTCTATGTCACAGTGCCCAGAGCACAGCAAAAGCTACACTTTCTTTTATTAGAAAATAATTTTTCTGAACTTATAAATTGCATTTTTAATGATTTTTCTCATTAAAAATAAAAAAAATAATGTTTATTTTTGAGAGAGAGAGAGAGCAAGTAGGGGAGGCGCAGAGAGAGAGAGGGAGACACAGAATCTGAAGCAGGCTCCAGGCTCTGTGCTGTCAGCACAGAGCCTTGACGTGGGGCTCGAACCCACAAACTGTGAGATCGTGACCTGAGCCAAAGTCAGGCACTCAACTGACTGAGCCACCCAGGTGTCTCGATTTTTCTCATTTTTTACAATTGTTTCATAACTTGGCACAAACTTATTTTTAATCTTATATACTCTTTGCTTGGGATAGACACCCTTCAAAATGTTGGATCATTGCTCCTCAATGCTATCCATTGGAAAAGGACTCCGTTGTCAGTTCTCTGGGAAACGGGGAACCCGGCTGTGCCTCAAATTCTGGCAACAACCAGCCTTGAGCCCCCAGTTCTTAGGCACCCCAAGGGCAAGCACAGATGTGCTATCGGGCACTCCCAAGATGGCAAGTCTTTATCTTGATGGTGAAGTGGCCGGGTGGTGGTAAAATCCTCACATTCACCCTCTCCCGTGACTTCCCCAGACACCCCCTTCTTTCCTAGAAGGGAAGGAATGTCATTTATCATTGTGGATGGTACGGTCTGCTGCAGAGAACTTTACCGTAACACGTGGAAATTTATTGGCAAGATCTCGGCAGGTTAGCAGATACTCCTTTCTTTGCTGCGGCCCCACTAACATCCATAATTATAACAGGATATCATTTTTTTCTTATAATAAAACGTAGTTGAACACTGTGTTCTTCTTGTGTCTCATGGTGACCAGTGTGAATCACAATCAGAAGCAAGCTTCTAACGTGTGGGTGGGAAGTGGGACCATCTTTTCTCATCCACAGATCAGGAAACATGGCATCCATTTCAGCCCCGATGCTTTCTCTGAAAGTGGCATCCCAAGGCCGTGTGTGCCACACCGTGCTATTTCTTTGTGCAAATGGCTGTTCTTTAACTTTTCTTGTTATTAAACATGAGGAAAAAACAAGATTCCGAGTGGTGGGAAAACAAATCTTTTTGCCCCAGATCATTTCATTGGAAGGTAAAGTCAAGAGGTATTTATTGAATAATGCAGTTAATTTTGTGACGCTCCCTGAGAAAGCCATTTCTTTAGAGTATCTGTATTATGAAACATGTTTTTATTTTCCGAAGATAATATGCAGATGGGTTTTCGAGGGCAAATAAAAGCATAGATGAATTCAATAACGTGCACGTCGGTATTTGCTTTCGAAGACAATGAAACTCACCTTTCAGAACTGATGTAGGTTGTTTCCGACTCATTATCTGTAGATTTTTCTATCTAATATTTGCTGAACGCCTGTTATGTGCAGGCACTCGTATATGAAAGAGTTTTATAAGGCGGGCTTTCTTTATCCCTTTTTATAGAGGAAGAAACTGAACCCAGAGAGGGAAATCCATCCCTGCGAGACCTGTGACTCTGTGCCTAGCTGGCATTCACGTCCGGTCTTTCCTAGGACTTCGGGAACCTATAGACCCGTGATGGGCGGTAGGGTAGCTACCAGCCATACGTGGCTATTTAAACTTAACTATAGGTGAAATAAAACTAAATTGGTGGAATCAAATTAAAAATTCAACCCCTCTGTTGCACTAGCCCCAATTCAAGGGCTCTAAAGCCTTCTATGGCTGGCTAGCGGGGCTCATATTGCACGGCACAGCGTACCCCTTTCCACTACTGCAGAGAAAGGTTTTGGACATCACCCAGCTGCTTCCAGCCGGAGGATCTTCCAAGGCTTCCAGAGGAAACAGGGCACCACAAGCTGGCCTCCTCGGTCCAGGCTTCCCTTCCCTCTGGTTCTGTGACCTCAGCAACCTTGCCCTCTTACTGGCTTTATGCTTCCTTCCCACAGATTTTCTGTCCAGGTTTATCTGGGTCTCAGCGGGAAGACTGGCCTGAAACGAATCAGGTCACTTTTCCAGCATTTCGTGTCCCTGCAGATCTGTCTGCGAGCCTTCCTTTGTCCTTATCGTCAGGTTCTTGCATCACCTGGTGGGGAGCCTATCCAATCGTGCCTGAAACTTCAAATAAATGCTTATAAACCTCATCTAGTGATGGTCCCCAGGGGCACCAGCCCCTGTCACGCATCCCGAAAACGGCGTTATACTCCAATACCACCAGCCCCACGGCCTCCACATACGCACACGTCCGTGTGGACAGCAATGTGTCCAGGTCCTCGGAGGTGTGCATAACCCCTATCAGCCAGCTCTTTGCAGGCCTCCCCAAGTGATGTCTCCTTCGAGCTTCCAACCACGGCACAACCAGCCGCAGTCACCACTCAGCTTCGTCTGTGCCGACCCTGCACCTTCCGGTCCCCTTTGTCGACATATCCACAATCCCGAAACCACGAGAGGTGTCTCACCCATCGCTGCCTCCGGGACCCATCAGGAAGGTTCTATTCTTTATGCCTCTTGACGGCCCCTGCGTTCAAAATTTCAAGGAACCAGAGCGAACACGTATTCCACACAACACGGAGAGAACGGCTCGTTCTCCGCCTCTCTGTGGAGTTTGCTCCCCGTCCCCTATGCGCCTGTTCCCGTTCCTGGTCTCCTGGCTTGGGGGCTCCTCCAGCTCTCCCCACCCCCTTCCTACCGCTGAGGCCCCACCGGCCCAGGAGCAGAGTGGGGGGCAGACCATTCATTCCCTCCATCGTCCGATCTCTCCCTTTCTTCCCGATGGCGACTGCCTTAATTAAAAACCCTTAAGACTCCCGTAGACACATACACTGTAGATTAATGGGTGGAGACAGACACGTGTCGTGGAGGAGAGGAAGGGTACTTTCTATGAGACCAGTAGGCGAATTCAGCCTGTCCAGTCGCCCTTTCTGTCTCAGAAGGCCTTTAAGTACTTTATCCAGAGCACCAGGTCGGCCTTTTAGCCGGCCTCGAATCGGTTCATGTTGCCTCTATTACGACGTCAGCTGGTGCGTTGCCAATCCATTCTGGCGCTGACCACCCCCGGTCAGCCCAGATCTCACGAGCTAAGGGCACCGTCCTCCCAAGGACCGCCCCCTCTTCAGACCCCCAGCTACACCTTCAGGGGGTGCCTGGCCACCCACACTTCTGACCAACCAGCTACACATTCAGGAATTCCCACGACCTCATCCAGTTTGGGAATTCACAAGAAAGAACCGTGCCCAGAACTCAGGAAAGTGCTATCCTCCCAATTATCACTTTATTACAAAGGGTACAACTCAGGACCACAGGGTGAGGTCCGGGAGGGTCCCAAGTGCAGAATCTCCAGGAAAGAAGGGACGCCCCGCTCCTGCCGCATCAATACACTCATCAGCCAAACTCCCCTGAGTTCCAGCGTCCGAAATTTTTACCGGGGTCTCATTACATAGACACGATTAATTACATCATTAGCTATTGGTGATTAAACTCATCTCCAGCCCTCCCTCCCTCCCTCCCTTCTCCAGAAGTCAGGCTGGCTCAGAGTCCCAAGCTTCTAATCACATGGTTGCTCTTTCTGGAGAGTAACCCTGTCCACCCTGAACCCATAGGAGACCCACTACGATTCACCTCGTTAGCATAAACTCAGGAAGTTCCAAGGGTTTCAGAAGCTCTGTGCCAGGAGCCCGTGACAAAGACCAGACAAATTTTGTACTATATCACCTTTAATAGCTTACTCATAGTTACATCATGAGACTCTTACTCGCCAACACAGATGAGAGGATCTCGTTTCACTAGCCCAAATAAATCTAAATACCTTCTCCTTCAGTGTACGAGTTCCCCAAATTCTGCCCAATGAAAAATTTCAATTGCTAAGTGGCAATGAAACATATTATTTTTACTTTAAAAAAAATAGTATCGCAGAAAAAAAAAAGATGATGTTGCTACTGATGCCTCTTGTATCATGATCTAATAGCAATGTTCGATCTTGCTTTTTGGGCATAGACTGTACTCTACCTAAAGGCGATAAATTAGGTCAAGGCATTAAATATAAGAGAGTCAGACTTCAGAAAATAGTTTAAAATTTTTTTGATATTTATTTTTGAAAGAGAGAGAGACAGAGTGTGAGGAGAGGGGCAGAGAGAGAGAGGGAGGCACAGAATCTGTGCTGACAGCTCAGAGCCTGACGCGGGACTCAAACCCATGAACCATGAGACTATGACTTGAGCCAAAGTTGGACGCGCAACTGATTGAGCCAGCCAGGCGCCCCAGGCTTCAGAAAATAGTTTTAAAAGTTTGTCTCTTGGAATTGATTTCCACCAAAGGCAAACAGATACATCTCTACAGGTACATCAGCATGAATCAAAAGAATATATGATTTTTTTTATCAGATGTAAGAATATATGAACATCGTATAAGAATATATGATTTTTTTCTCATCGATGAGAATGGCTGGAAAGCCAGGTTTGCAAAACCTTAGTGTCAGGCTTGAGTGAAAATCCAAATCTCAGAGTCAAAACCAATTTACAGTATAAAATGCAGCTGGTTGGCTGAAAGTATGCAGTAAGGCTTGAAAAAAAAAGAGAGAGAGACAGAGAGACAGAGATAGAGACAGAGACAGAGAGACACAGAGAGACAGAAAGAGACAAGTTTGCAAGGGGGAGGAAAGGCATATACTGCCTGGAAGCCTGATAGTAATCAGGAAGTTCTAGAAAACTCATGGGAAATTCCAGGCCTAAGTAATATGAAGGAGCCAGCAGGAGCCCCCTCCAGGGACAGTTAACACTGGTAATGTAAGGGACACCTGGGTGGCTCAGTCGGTTGAGCGTCTGACTTCAGCTCAGGTCATCATCTCAAGGTTCGTGGGTTCAAGCCCCGCATCAGGCTCTGTGCTGACAGCTCAGAGCCTGGAGTCTGCTTCCGATTCTGTGTCTCCCTCTCTCTCTGCCCCACCCCTGCATTCTCTCTCTCTGTCTCTGTCTCTGTCTCTCTCTCTCTCTCTCTCTCTCATAAATAAACATTAAAAAAACCCCACTGGTAATGTTAACATGAAGTTTTGAAGGGACCATTTGGCCATGCTCAAAAGACTAACCACATCTTGCCGGGGCAATGACTTTTCCAAACGCTTGAGTTTTTGCAACGTGTTTATATGTTTTCCGTTTTCAGTTTATGGGTGACTGAGAGGAAAAGAAAGAGCCAGAGAGAAAGTATTTTACTGTTTCGTTAACCGCACAGAGCCTGGACCGCAGTCTCTCTGCCCACGGCAAGATTCACAGTGTGCCCGCCACACGAGGGGGGCTGCCGAACGAAAATAAGAGTTGAGCTTTGCTTCACCCCAAAAAGCGCCATGAATTTTTCATTTCCCGAGTGTCTGGTAAGCCCAAGAGTTTTCGGAATGAGATCCCGAGAAAGGGACTTTTACTACGTTGCCGCGAGGAAGCAAGTCTATGTTGAGTCAGTGAGAGGGCGTGTTTGTGAAGTTCTTTTTAGCTCTCCTGTGTGTGTGTGTGTGTGTGTGTGTCCAAAGTCTTGCCAGTGTCACGAACACCAAACGAACAGAAAACCTATAGAATGGGGGGAGGACACCTTACTTTGGTCAGCAAGTAAAGGGTCGACTTTGGTCTGAGAAAAAAGCTGAAAGCTGACCTTCTTCCGTGGACTCTTTGGATGCTGGGCTGGTCAATTCACGAACCAGACCGTGGGGTCCCACTACCTGCTGAAAACACGAGTGGGGAGGGCCCTGCCTCCGCTCCCCTCGGCTTCCCTGATTCCATCCCTCCCCTCCACCTCAGGCCTGCTCCCAAGAGAAGAGAGGGTGCTTTGTCAGGATTCTGATACAATATCTCTGAGCCGTACCTTTTCTTTTCATGTATTTATTCAACAAAGAACTATGGAGCGACTACTGGGGGCTACAAGGTGTCAGCACTGGGGTTCAGCAGGTCTGGTCTCCTGGTGATATAGTCTAGTAAACAGGCGAACATTAACAGACGAGAGTTAAATACAACAGCAAGAATTTCTGAGGGTGATGAACGCTAACCTGTGATACGGGGTCACTGGCAGGTGAGGGGGGACAGTGTTGGGGCGGCTCTCTCTGCAAAGCCAGGCTGAAACAGCATCGTTTGCTGGGATCGAGGACAAAAGGCTCCGGTCATTAGAGACTGGCCAGGGACAGAGCCGGTGCTGGGGGAACCAGCGAGGACGTCAAACGGGCTACGCGGTGGCAAAACGGAAGCGGAGACCGGGGTGGTCTGTGGAAGGGTTAGAAAGAATGTTCTCCTGGACCGTACGTGTGTTCTCATGGTGAGCGACAGAATCCGGGAAACAGGCAGGGACCGGACCACACAGACACCAAACTAAGGTGTTTGCATTTTGTTCTCAGCATGCTGGGAGGGCCATTCGAGACTCTGCAGCCAGGAAGGAGGGTAATCTGACTTCTCTGGCTGCTGTGTGGGTATCAGCTGCGAATACGGTCATGAAAGCATAGGGGCTTCTGCACCGCAGGGTTCTAGGTCCGATGACGGGTTCTCTCACTGGGACAGCCATGCTGGGCTCCGGAAACAGCCCGGGGAAATTCCAAGCCTGAGAACGAGGAGGGGGAAAGAAAGGGAAGGAGTGAGCTGACGTCTGAGACGAGAATCCAGAGACAAATTTCAGGACCGTCCCCATAGAGAAGGCCAGGCTTGCACCCCATGCAGGCCTAGGAATGGAATGCGAGCTCAGCAGGGGCTGTGCAGATCGAGCTTGGTAGTTTCCCAGCAGAAGCCATAAAAAGGCTGTCTGTTGCCAAGTAACCTGTTGTAACCTTGGGCTTTTCTCAGGTGAAGTTCAATCACGTATGAACTCACAACCCATGGTCATCGACATCCAGAGAAACAAGCGGGCAACTTGACTGAACTTAATCTGGGAAAAACCTTGGGGTTAAAACACCATTCTCCACTAGCAAGGATCAGGGCTTCCAAAGACGGGGGGCATGACCGGGTGCCTGGCTGGCTCAGTCGGTTAAGCGTCCGAGTTTTGATTTCGGCTCAGGTCACGATCTCGTGGTTCGTGGGATCGAGCCCCGCCTCAGACTCTGCACTGACAGTGCGGAGCCTCCTTGGGATTCTCTCTCCCTCTCCCTCTCTGTCTTCCCTCCCTCCACCCATTCTCTCTCTCAAGATAAATGAATAAACTTAAAAAAAATATGGAGACATGGCAAAAAGACATGGAAGCAAGCACTCAAAGAGATTCCACCGGCTAAGTCAGGAATGATTTGATCAGGATGTATAATGGTATTAAGGGATTATATAGCCCTCAGAATAAAATAGGAAATCATGAGTCCGTACAATGTAAACAAAGAGACAAAAACCCAAATAAATGGGGAGAAAAGACAGCTTCCCTTACAATTAACGGTAGTAATAAATACCAATGCCAAACATCATAGTAATAATTAATTCAGCCATGGAGTGCCACCGGGAGCTAAAACTGCATGGAAGTTTGATAAGGAATATTGGATAATCACGTCGTCTCAAAATGCCTTTCCACACAATGCCACTTACAAAGACAGCACAGTGTTGTAGTGGAAAGCTAGAACACCTTAGCCCCGGGGACCACACAGCATCTCCTGGAGCGGGACACTCTGACGTCACTTACCACCCCGCGGAAGGCAGGGAGACCCTAGCACACTTCTGTACTATTTTGCTGCAAAATTGATAACCTGCACCCATGCGTGAGGACGTGCCAGGCAAACCCAGGTGAGGCGCGTGTTACAAAATGCCTGCCTTCAAGTGTCAAGGTCTGAACGCTTCCTGACTGAAAAAGACGGAGGGCACACGCTAACTGAACGCGGCACGTGACCCTGGGGTGTGTCCTTAGCTCTAAGGGACACAACTAGTGAAACACAAACGAGATCCAAGGAGTGGATGGTAGTAAGGCATCAGTGTGACGTCCCGACTTCTGCTGGTCACACTGTGATCGCCGAGGACAATGTCCTTGTTAATCAGTGTATATACTTAAGTATTTGGGGGGATGGGGGGTGGACACCCTGGCCACAACTTACCCTCAAATCGCTCAGGAAAAAAAAAAGTTACTTGTACGGTACTCGCGATTTTGTTGAACATTTAGATCACAAAATTAAATTAGCACGTTGGAAAGCTATCCAGACAGCTCTGTAAAGAACCAAGCACAGGGGCGCCTGGGTGGCTCAGTCAGTTAAGCATCTGACTCTTGACTTCGGCTCAGGTCATGATCTCTCAGCTTCGTGGGTTTGAGCCTCGCATCACTCGGCACGGACAGCTCAGAGCCTGCTTGGGATTCTCTCTTCCTCTCTCTGCCCCTCCCCTGCCTGCTCTCTCTGCCCCTCTCTCAAAATAAATAAACTAAAAAAAAAAAAAAAAAAAAAAGAACCAGGAACGATAGAGTTTGCTAATCTGTTACACTGCCTGATGGTCCAAAGTTTTGAACATTAACTTCAGACTTGTAGGGGGTTTTAAGTCTTCATTCAGGCTTCTGGGTAACGTGCAAGGGATTGTGTCCCAATAGCTCTGATCTTCGTAGCTGAGAGTAGAGAAAGGCACACACTATTAATCGACTTGCGCGGCCTATCCGAGCCTCTACTCGGGTTATGTCATCACCACTGTTGCCAGTGTTCCGATGCAAAACTCGAAGCTCGGAAAAATGGATTCCGTCGGCCAAGATCACACAGTGCACATTCCAGCGGCAATGAAAACGAAGATGCCGAGGTCTGGGCACCTGCCAGCTTCTAGCAGCATTTTTCCTCCTGGATATTTAAGAGCCAAACGGTAGCCTACGGTGGTAGGCGGGAGATACCAGCAAGGGGGGATGTGCCCAAGAGCAACGCCATCAACCGTGACAGTCGTGCCCCCTTACTGCCCACCTCTGCTCCCTGGAGACTCACAGGGAAGCCCTTGATTGACAGGCAGAGACTCCGTGACCTCTGACTTGGAACTTCCAAGGACTTCCTTTGCCGCAGTCAGCCAGGGAATACGGAGACATCGCGCCACAGATTTGTTCTTGCCTCAAATGTCCTCTGGACCGTCTGGAGTATCGCCTCTCTTAGACACATCTTTCACGACTTTTCATTCCTCTTGGTCAGTTCAGAAGGCATTTGATTAGCACAGTTCAGGGACAATTCATACTGGCTCTAAGCATTTCATTGAATCTAATTGTCATTTACCAAGCGGGGGCATTGGAATATGAAAGATGAGAGTTTATGTTTGCAAAGGCAGGCAAAGATTTTCACCCACAGTTCAAAAGAGAGTTCTGAGGGAGTAAAAAATATCAGATTCTGTCAGGTCTCAGACCTGTTCCCTCCTAACAAAAACCAGCAGTTTCAAAACTGCTTATGAAATGGAAGTTTGGGGGCGCCTGGGTGGCGCAGTCGGTTAAGCGTCCGACTTCAGCCAGGTCACGATCTCGCGGTTCGTGAGTTCGAGCCCCGCGTCGGGCTCTGGGCTGATGGCTCAGAGCCTGGAGCCTGTTTCCGATTCTGTGTCTCCCTCTCTCTCTGCCCCTCCCCCGTTCATGCTCTGTCTCTGTCTGTCCCATAAATAAATAAAAACGTTGAAAAAAAAATTAAAAAAAAAAAAAGAAATGGATGTTTGCTATTTTCTAAACATGAAGTTCAGTGCATATCACAGAGTAAGTATGCAAAAGCTATTTGCTGTGCAGATGAATTAATGCTGATACCAAGGGCCGAGAAAATTGCCAATATCACTCAAATGCCTAATGTACTTACTGGCTTGCTTGAAACGCAAGTTGTGTATAATTAAATTTATGACACAGAATTTCCTTTAAGAAAAGTTCCTAAATTAATCCCATAACTGTCATTTTACGAGACTTTTGCAACAGTGATGTTCCAACAATTTATTGACACTGAAAGCACTTCTGACTGATAAAGGTATTTCAAAGTGGGAGGGGACAACCAAGGAAGAAGATCCATGGAAAATGTCAGATCAAACTATAGCTCCCAAGGTTGTATTTTTATTTTAAGTTTATTTATTTACATATTTATTTAAAAATGTGTCAATGTCTATTGATTTGAGAGAGAGAGAGAGAGAGAGAGAGAGAGAGAGACAGCATGAGCAGGGGAGGGGCAGAGAGAGAGGGAGACACAGAATCTGAAGCGGGCTCCAGGCTCTGAGCTGTCAGCACAGAGCCTGATGTGGGGCTCGAACCCATGAACAGCGAGATCATGACCTGAGCTAAAAGTCCAGTGCTTAACCGACTGAGCCACCCAGGCGTCCCCAGTTTATTTATTTATTTTTGACAGACAGAGAGAAAGAGAGACAGACAGAGAGATAGAGAGAGAGAGACAGAGGGAGAGAGAGAGCTTGAGCAAGCACAAGTCGGGGAGGGGCAGAGAGAAAGGGAGACCGAATCCCAAGCAGGCTCTGCACCATCGGCCCAGAGCCCAACGTGGGGCTCGAACTCACGAACCGCAAGACCACGACCTGAGCCAAAGTCGAATGCTTAACCGACTGAGCCACCCGGGCGCCCCTGTATTTTGATTTTTAAAATTTAAAGCGCACTCTCTTAAACGTTTAAAATCATTGCTTCCTGTGCCACATATGCTCTGGCGCTATACCCACCAGGTCCCAGGGACTTGGCTCCAGAGCCAGGGGCCCAGTAAGCGGGAGCTCCACCTCTGTGCTAATTACTCGCCCCCCCAGCCCGCTCTCTTCCTTGCCTCGCCAAGGGTGTTGGGGGTCCCCGAGCCCCCACCCCCACCCGCCCCGTTTCGATGATTGGCTAGGACAATTCACGGGACTCGGCATTCGGTCACAGAGATGATCTAATATGGTGGAAAGATACGAAGGAAAATCTTTGAGCAAAGGAAGTGGCCTGTGGGACAGCGTCTGCAGGAGACCAGGCTCAGGCTTCCACGGCCTGTTTTCAGTAGAGTCACACAGGAGGCACTTAATTCCTTCAGCGACGAGTTGTGACAGCACATGAAATGGTGCAGCCCACGCAGGCTCATTAGAGACTCGGGGCTCAGTGTTGTTACCGGGAACAGGTCAGCGCAGGAACCCTCTGCCTCGCCTGGGCCCAAATCCCAGACTCCCAGAAAGAACCCAGGGGTTCAGGATAAACCACACTCTTTGGGCACAGTAGAGGCACAGCGGGCAGCTCTTAGCAGTTAGGGTGCTGGGAATTCTCCTGAAATCCAAGCTCCCCGAGGCCAGCCTTGCCAAGCGGACCTTTCAGAGGACAGCGGCCAGGCCTGCTATGCTGAGTTTTGCATGCCAAGGGGCCGCCGTGGCCACGAGCTCCAGGGGGGAGGGGCCAGAGAGAGTCCTGGGATCTGCAGCAGGTGAACGTTAACACAATAAAAAAAGAAATAAAAACAGTTGATGATTTCAATCGACACAGAGAAAGCACTTGAAAATACCTGACGTTCAGGGGCGCTTGGGTGGCTCAGTCGGTTGGGCGACCGACTTCAGCTCAGGTCATGATCTCGCAGCCTGTGGGTTCGAGCCCCGCATCAGGCTCTGTGCTGATGGCTCAGAGCCTGGAGCCTGCTTCGGATTCTGTGTCTCCCTCTCTCTCTGCCCCTCCCCCACTCATGCTCTGTCTCTCTCTGTCTCAGAAATAAATATAAATAAAAACAATATCTTGCATTCATTCCTGATTTAAAAAAAAAAACTCACAGAGAACTAGAAATGAAAGGGAACTGCCCTCAGCCCGATAAAGGCAACGCATGAAACACCTACAGCTTACATGTATTTAATGGCGAACGATTGAATTCTTTTCCCCAGACGTACGGAACAAGATAAGGATGTTTCCTCCACCAATCCTACCCATCCAACTGGGGATTCAGCCAGTGCTATAAGGCAAGCAAAAGAGACGAAAGGCAGGCAGACTGGAGAGGAAGAAGTAAAATTTCTTTCTTCACAGATAACATGATCGTCTATATCGAAAACCCAAAGCAATAGGGGTGTCTGGGTGGCTCAGTTGGTTGGGCCTCTGACTCTTGATTTCCGCTCACGTCACGATCTCATGGTTCATGGGTTCGAGCCCCATGTCAGGCACTGTGCTGATGGTGCAGAGCCTGCTTGGTTGGGGTTCTCTCTCTCTCTCTCTCTCTCTGCCTTTCCCCTCTCTTTCTCTCAAAATGAATAAATAAAACATTAAAAACTAGAAAAAGAAAAAGAAAGCCCAAAGCAACAGAAACAAAATCACCTGGAATCAATAAGTGAGTTTGGGAAGGTCGCAGGATACAAGATCAGCACAAAAAACCAAAAACTGTACTTCTGTCTACTGCCAATGAATAATCGGATATTTACAACGTGACAACTTGATCGGGATATAACTCACAAGCCATGCAATTCACCTATTTAAAGTGTATAATTCGGCAGTTTGTAGGATATTCACAGAAACATGCAACTATCAAGACAGATCATTTTTGTCGCCTCAAAAAAAGACCGTCGCTTTCTGCCATCATATCCACCTCATCCTCTACCCCTGTCCCTGAGCAACAGAATCTGCTTTCTATCTCTGTGATTTCCCTGTTTTGGACACTTCATATGAATGGAACTGTGTAATAGATGGTCTTTTGTGACGGAGTTCTCTCACCTGGCACCATGTTTCCAAGGTTCATCCACAATGTAACAGGTGTCATTCCCATTTCTGGCTGAAGAGTATCCCATGGTATGGATAGACCACACTTCGCTCATCCATCTGTCGCAGACTATGAGTCTGCAGTCCTCTCTTGTCCGGCAAGAGAGCAGACACAGAATTGAATACGAGAGAAGCTAATGTCGGGAGGAGACAAGAGCCCGGAACAGGTGTTTTGTCTCCGTATTTACTGAGCTCTCAGCATATTACCCATGTGGTGAATGTGAAGAAAGTAAGATCTTATACAGGTGAACGTGGAGAAAACAATCAGACAGTAATCACCAACTTGTGTGTGTAAGAAGCAAAGGGTCTGGGGGGCAAGAGGAGTTTGTGATCAAAGTACATCAGTACGTGGGCGTCAGAGGGACAGTAATTTCCTGCAGGTGATATAACAAGTTACTCGTGATTCCGTTACAGAATCTCGCCCCGTGGTGGTGGTTTTCCGCCCTAAGCTTTTTTCTAACCCATTCATGTAAGTAGAACTATTTCCCCACATCCATCCCTCTGTCAATGTGCATGTGGGTTGTTTCCACCTTCCGATTATTGAATTTTAGAATTGTCTTGTCAGTGTCTACAACTAAGTCAGCTGGGATTCTGATAAGAACTGCACTGAATCTATAGATCGACTTGGTTAGTATTGCCATCTTAATGACGTTATCTTCCGGTCCATGAGCGTGGGATTTTTTTCCTGATTATGTGAGTATTCTATAATTTCTTTCAACAATATTTTATAGTTTTTGGAGTATGCGTTTTGCACTGCATTTGTGAAATTAAACTCTAACTTTTTTTTTGATGCTGCTACAAATGAAATTGTCTTCTTAATTTTTCACGTTGTTCATTACCAATGTGTAAAAATACAGTGATTTTTGTATTTTTTATTTCTTACTTTTATTTCACATTGTTCATTGTCAGTGTATAAAAATATGGATCTTGTATATGGATCCATATATGAATATTATATACCCTCTAACCTTGCTGTACTCATTCATCAGTTCTGTTTTTAGTGGGATTTTTAGTATTTTCTATATATAACATCATATCATCTGTGACTAGAAATAGATTTGCTTCTTCCTTTCCAATTGAGATGATTTTAACTTCTTTTTCCTGCCGAAATGCCCTGACTGGATCCTCTAGTGTGTTGAATGAAAGTGGCTAGATCAGGCATACCTTTCTTCCTTATGGCCTTAGGAGGAAGGCATCTAGTCTTTCACTGTTGAGCATGATATTCTCTGTGGGTTCTGCATAGAGACTCTATATCAAGCTAAGGAAGTTCTATTCCTAATTGGCTGGGTATTTTGTGGAATGATGTTGGACTTTACCAAATACTTTTACTGAGTGTGTTGAGATGATCAGTCAAACGCCTTCTTGTCAAGGAGCCTCTGGGTTTCCTGATAGGATTCGCTTGAGACTAGGGTTTACTTACACATCTTACCATATCAGAATCCGCTTCAGATTTATAATGGCTTATTTCCAGTGATATATAGAAATGTTAGTACAATATAGCTCTGTTCCCTCCTGCCCCCTTTTGTGGTATTATTATTATACATATTATATCTCTTAACATTATAAACCCAACAAACGTTGTTATAATAATTACTTTACCGTCTCTGGTCATTTCTATACCCCAATATATGTTTGCTCCACACACTTCTTTTGTGCTGCTATTGACAAATATGTGGTATATATGTGACATTTCTATATGCAGCCCCCACTTCCCAGTGGCATTTGCTCAGGACCCAGTGAGGGGTGAAAGAAAGGGATTATAAGGGACAAGAGAACACTTTTGGATGTGACGAACATGATGTTGATGACAATGATTTAATGGATGTGTACATATCTGAAAACAAAATAAACCTACATGCCTCTTATAGGTCAATTACATCAGAATCAAACTCAAGCTGGAGGGGGTGAGGAACTAGGGGGAAATATTTCAATTATAATAAAGAGTTAGTGTAGGAAGAGCTCATATATACCAAGTGATGGAGGAAACCAGACAGAATAATGAAAACGAATTCAGTCGTGAACTCGGGAGGCAGACGTGTAGAATGAGGGCAGAGCTCCAGGAAGAGAACTTGGCATTCACTGCATGCTTTGTGAATGTTTGTTGAGTCAATATTTGCTGAGTCCACCGCCCTTGGAAAGTGACTTTCGTACCCATCGTACCCCTAGGGTCATTCTCTAGGTAACATTAGTGCTCTCCCAACACAACCGTAATAAATACCCCTTTATGAAAACAGGAAGTCATACTGCGTTAGGATCAGAACTCACTCAGCATATGTTCCTTCCATTGCCTGAGTCATAATAAGGAAGAGCGAGACCCATTCGTTACAAAGGAACATAGTCTAGCACTGCATTTAATTCCTTAGCTTATTTTTTATCTCAACACCTCAAAAGGCAGGTGGCTGGTTCCATACAGCCTCTGTGTACGTCCATTTCTAGAAAGCTTTGAGAAGTAGAGAGGGATTTTGAAAGAAATTATATCAGTCAATGATATTCTTTTTTGAGAGAGAGAGACAGAGAGAGAGAGAGAAAGAGTCCTAAGCCGACTCCATGGTCAGTTGGATGCTGGGGCTCAATCTCATGAACTGTGAGATCATGACCGGAGCTGAAACCAAGAGTTGGACGCGTAACTGACTGAGGCACCCAGGCGCCCCATCAGTTAATGACATTCTATGGTTCAAATCCCACTGCATCCTCCAAATTCTACATGCCTGCATTTCTCTCCACCGGACTGGTCTCCTCATCGCTCCCGCCCACGTCTCATTATGATAATAGTCACCATGTGGCATCATTTCATGAGCACCACCCACATCATACACACTCCGCATATGTCAGCAATGCTCCTCACATCTCCCCTCAACCTAGGCATTAATTATTCCCCATTTTACAGATGTGAGAACTGATGGTCAGAGAGATTAGATAACTTGACCAAGTCTCTCCACCAGTGGTAAGTTCCTGTCCAACTCCCCAGACCTGTGCCGTCAGGCTGTCCTGTTTAGACGTCCATCTTTGCATTTTTGCTCCTGCCACGTCCCCAGTCTGGATCATCCTCCCTCTCTTCCTTCAAGGTTCCCTCAAAGGTAGTCCTACCTTCGGCACAAAGTCCCACAGTCCTGGTTCCCAGCTCCTCCTGGGCCACCTTGTCGGTCCCTTGTCCGGGGAAGGAAAGGAGTGGCAGATAGAGAAATGTGGAGAGCAGAAGTGAAGCTGTTAGAAAAATCAGAGGGTGACAGGTGGGGAGATTAAGAGGCAAACTTGAGAAAAAGAAACCCATGGGGGGTGGGGCACCTGGGTGGCTCAGTCGGTTAAGTGTCCAACTCTTCACTTTGGCTCAGCTCATAATCTCATGGTTTGTGAGTTCAAGCCCCGCATCAGGATCTGTGCTGACAGCATCGGAGCCTGTTTGGAATTCTCTCTCTCTCTCTCTCTCTCTATCTCTCTCTGCCCCTCCCCCGATCTCTCTCTTTCTCTCAAAATAAGTGCATAAACATTAAGAAAAAGTTTAAAGAAAAAGAAACCCCGATTCCTTTCCCTCCTCCTTTCAAAATTTTGCAGGGCAATCTCACTTTTGAGAGCAGGTAAGGAATACAAGAAAGGTGAGGGTCAAGTAGAAGATTCTTCATCATCCAGAAATGACATCAGCACTCCCAGGGACAGAATCCATTTTTTGCAGGACAGGAGTGGGAGGCACCAACCGATTTCCTTACCTCGCCCAGCCATGGACTTCCTGATTCCTTTGTCCACTTAAAAAAATTATTTTGAGAGAGAGGAAGAGAGAAAGGCAGAGGGAGAGGAAGAGAAAGAACCTCAAGCAGGCTCCCGCCCAGCGCTGGAGCCCAATGTGGGACTCGATCCCATAAACCGTGAGATCGTGACCAGAGCTAGAATCCAGAGTCGGCCACTTAACGGACTGAGCCACCCGGGCTCCCCTTAAGGTCTGTGCATTTTATTGCAGATACATCGCACCACAAAATAAGTACAGGGAGGCAGAAAAAGAAATGCAAAGAGAAGAAAAACGCCCCGTGTCCTATAAACTGAGGCTCCGCTCTGGGAGAAATCCTGGCTCCGTCGGGCAGTGTTTCCACGGGAGGAACCGAGTAAGCATTCTGCTGTGCTTGTGGCCACGGATACCCGGTCCACGTGCAAACACCTGGACGCTTTGGGTCGCCCTTGCCCGTGCGCCAGCAAGTGACGAAAGGACGTGCTGACCTCAGCTGCCATGAGAAGGCGGGGTCACTGCTGCGGGGGGGGGGGGGGGGTGGGGCGGAGGTCTGGAATGCAGGGCATCCAGCGGGCCCCTCCGGGTGCTCTGTGCCCAGCGTCCACGGCACACCAGCACAGCCGGCCTGACCTTCAGGGAAAGTGGGTGGAGGGGAGATGCCATGCTGGGTCGTGGGAGCTGGCACGTCCATTTGAGGGGCAGTCAAAAGGCTCTTGTCAAGGAGCCTCTGTGTTTCCTGATGAGATTAGCCGGAAACTCACTTCCTTTTCGACGGATGAGCGATGGGAATAGAGAGCCTGCTGGCGACCGAGACTCCCCCACACTCATCATTACACCTGCACACCCTTCCCATCTCAGGGCTGTGCTACCTTTCCCAGCCTGATACACGCTAATTATGATCTGTTTTGCATACACAGAACGGGTTATCTGTAACAAGTAGAGACTGCTACAAAGAT
This sequence comes from Herpailurus yagouaroundi, assembly GCF_014898765.1. Classification (NCBI taxonomy): domain Eukaryota; kingdom Metazoa; phylum Chordata; class Mammalia; order Carnivora; family Felidae; genus Herpailurus; species Herpailurus yagouaroundi. The sequence continues at coordinate 18,732,621 of NW_024412430.1, read as the reverse complement.
TTTCATTAAGGTTGACTCATGCATTTACCCGGCTGGCAGGATTAGACCGTATCACAGAGGACTCATGAGTTCTCAGGGACTAAAAATGAAATAATCCTTGCAGGCTTACTTACTCCCACAAAGAGTTGCAAATAAAAATAGAGGTAAAGGGAGAAGAGGGGGTCTCTCTCTAGTTCCTTCCCGGTCCACTTCCATTACCCACGATCAGACGGGTGCAGGCCGATCTCACATTCCTGATGATCGTGGGCCCGTGCAGCCCTTCCCAGCTACCCGTTTTGATGGTTTAGACTCAACTAGAACACCATCTCAGGGCTGTGTTCATCTAACGCATCCTCAAGGATTTCCCCAGTGCCTCTCACACACCACCAAGAGTGGCAACGGTGGCTTTACCATGTGAATTCATAAGGCAGTCTCTTGAAGAATATGAAGAATGTGTTTCGGAGCGCCTGGGTGGCTCAGTCAGTTAAGCATCCGACTTTGGTTCAGGTCATGATCTCGCGGTTTGTGAGTTCGGGCCCCACGTCGGGCTCTGTGCTGACAGCTCGGAGCCTGGAGCCTGCTTTGGCTTCTGTGTCTCCCACTCTCTCTCTGCCCTCCCCCCGCTCGTGTTGTCTCCCTCTCTCTCAAAAATAAATAAACGTTAAAAAAAATTTTTTTTACAAGAATACGTTTTAAGGTTTTGTCCTTCAAAATGCCATTTCAAGAGGCGACAAGGCAGAGAGTAAGTTGTGACTCGTACAAGGTTAGCACTTGCCAATAAGCATTAGAGGGGAGCCATATGTTTCCAAACTACACCGTATTTTTCACAGAGAAGGCGCAGATCAGGTCTATCAAGCATAGATACACGTTTCTTTCCTGGTGGCTCTAGGTGTATCCTCTAGGGCTCTCTTTCTGGTTTTGTAATTCTGAAATATTCATATATATTTCTCTTTTTATTGAGGTATAGTTGACATGCCATGTTATATTAGTTTCAGAGATCTGACGACTCTATGCATTGCTCAGTGGTCATCATGGTAAGTGTTGTCGCCATCTGTCACATAGAACATTAATACAGTATCGTTGACTATGTTTCCTATGCTGTCCTTTTCATCTCCAAGACCTGTTTATTTTATAACTTGAAGTCTGTATGTATATTTCATCCCATCAACATGTTAAAGACAAAGTTCTCAATAGGCTACTGACCTAGAAAAAGGCAGATTCATTGAAAAAAAAAAAAAAACTTACCCAGATGGAAACTCTGGACGACAGAATCACAAAACCTGAGGTCGCAGTAAAGCAATTCTCTTTTATGTAACTTCATCGTTTGGTGACTAATTCCAGAGAGCATTTGGTCAAATGTTCTCCAGCTAGTCTGTTGAGTGAGATAAAAGGCTGGGTTTGAGCAACAAAAGGTGCTTTGTAAAAGCCGCTTGAGTGGGAAATGCAGGGAAATAATTGATGGCACAAAAAAAGAAAGGAAAAAGGCGAAGGAAAAGAAATTGTATAGCATGTGGGGAAAAGGCCATAAAAGTAAACAATAGGCTTTCTCTTACTTTATAAACCATTCTTTTTTTTTATTTTTTAAAATTTACATTCAGATTAGTTTAGCATATAGTGCAACAATGATTTCAGGAGTAGATTCCTTAATGCCCCTGACCCATTTAGCCCATCCGCCCTCCAACGCCCCCTCCAGTAACCCTCAGTTTGTTCTCCATATTTATGAATCTCTTCTGTTTTGTCCCCCACCCTGTTTTTATATTATTTTTGTTTTCCTTCCCATATGTTCATCTTTTTGTCTCAAATTCCTCATATGAGTGAAGCCATATGATTTTTGTCTTTCTCTGACTGACTAATTTCACTTAGCATAATACCCTCCAGGTCCATCCACGTAGTTGCAAATGGCAAGATTTCATTCTTTTTGATCGCCGAGTGATACTCCATTGTGTATATATACCACTTCTTCTTTATCCGTTCATCCATCGATGGACATTTGGGCTCTTTCCATACTTTGGCTATTGTTGAAACTGCTGCTATAAACATGGGGGTGCATGTGTCCCTTTGAAACAGCACACCTGTATCCCTTAGATAAATGCCTAGTAGTGCAATTGCTGGGTCATAGGGTAGTTCTGTTTTCAGTTTTTGGAGGAACCTCCATACTGTTTTCCAGAGTGGCTGCACCAGCTTGCATTCTCATTCTAATAAAGGCATAAGAAAACATTTGCATGACAATACTTAAGAGTTACGACCCCTTTAAATGGAGAAGACTGTCTGAACAAGATTCACGCTCCAGAAAGAAGAATGTGACATTTTCATGATTTTCCTTCCCCAGCTGAACCCCTGATGAGACTGCAGCCCTGGATGGCACCTTGACTGCAGCCTTGTGACACTCACAGTGAGCAGAGGACCCAGCTAAGCTGTGCCCAGACTCCTGACCCACAGACACTTTGAGATAATACATGTATGTTGTTGTAAGCTTCTAATTTTGTGGCCTTTTATTACACGGTATAGATAGCCAAAACAGAGACTTCTGGAATACTCACTGTGAGAGGTCTTTTCAACTTCTCCCATCTTATTGATGAGGAATATGGTACCCAAATGGGTGATGGCACTGGTCCTGGATCACCCAGATGTGATGTTATCCTGGGGTGTCCCTTCACTGTTCTCATCAGAAGCCACGTTAGATCTTTAATTTTCCTATTTCGTAGCAACTCTTTCATTTTGCTAAAGTGATTTTTCTTTCTTTTTTTTGTTTCATACTTTATTGATAGTTTGGTTGGAGAGAACAGTTCCTGAATCCTTGCTATTGGCTCAATTTTGATTGGAAATAGAATTCTAAATTTAGAATGAGTTGATCTTAAAAACACTGAAGGCGGGGCACCTGGGTGGCGCAGTCGGTTAAGCGTCCGACTTCAGCCAGGTCACGATCTCGCGGTCCGTGAGTTCAAGCCCCGCGTCGGGCTCTGGGCTGATGGCTCAGAGCCTGGAGCCTGTTTCCGATTCTGTGTCTCCCTCTCTCTCTGCCCCTCCCCCGTTCATGCTCTGTCTCTCTCTGTCCCCAAAAAATAAATAAACGTTAAAAAAAAAAAAAACAACACTGAAGGCATTGCTTCACTGTCAGAAGACCAATGCCAACCTAAATGTCATCCTTTATTTTTTTTTTAATTTTTTTTTCAACGTTTTTTATTTATTTTTGGGACAGAGAGAGACAGAGCATGAACGGGGGAGGGGCAGAGAGAGAGGGAGACACAGAATCGGAAACAGGCTCCAGGCTCCGAGCCATCAGCCCAGAGCCCGACGCGGGGCTCGAACTCACGGACCGCGAGATCGTGACCTGGCTGAAGTCGGACGCTTAACCGACTGCGCCACCCAGGCGCCCCTGTCATCCTTTAAAAAGGAACTTTTTGTGTTCTTCTTTCTGGGAGTTTCTAGGAACTTCTCCTGTTTTTTTTTCTTTGGTGTTCTGAGATTTCTTGAGGATGTGTCCCAAATGGGGTCTTTTCTCATTCACTACTCTTAGGAGACAACATGTCCATTCACGTCCTTCAGCCTTGAAAATTTCCTTGAAATTTTTTTTTTAAATTCAATTTATTTTTTTGTTGGAGTGTAGCTGGCACATAATGTTACACATTAGCTTCAGGTGTACAACATAGTGATGTGACAAGTCTATATGCTATGTCCCCATCCGTCACCATACAACGTTATTACAATACCACTGACTCTACCCCCTATGCAGTAGCTTTCACCCTGTGACTTAGTCATTCCATAACTGAGAGCCTCTATCTCCCTCTCCCCTTCCCCCATTTTGCCCACCCTTCACCCACCTCCCCTCTGGCAACCCCCAGTTTGTTCTCTGTATTGATGAGTCTGTTTCTGGTTTCTTTGTTTTGGTTTTCAGATTCCACACATAAGTGAATTCACTTGGCACTTGTCTTTCTCTGTCTGACTTATTCCGCTTAGCGTCACACCCTCTAGGTCCATCCATGTTACCAATGACAAGGTCTCATTCGTCGTCATGGCTGAGCAACATTCCATCGTGCGTATGTACCCCATCTTCTCTATCCATTCATCGGCTCGTGGACGTTTAGGTTGCTTCCATATCTTGACTAGTGTAAATGACGCTGTAGTAAACACAGGGGTGCATGAATCTTTTCAAATCAGTGGTTTCCTTTTCTTTGGGTAAGTATTCAGTAGCAGAATTACTGGATCGAATGGTAATTCTATTGTTAATTTATTGAAGAACCTTCATACTGTGTTCCATAGTGACTGCACCAATTTACATTCCCACCTACAGCGCATGAGGGTTCCCCTTCATTCGAAACCTCACCAATGCTTGTTATCTCTTGTCTTTTTGAGTCGCTCTGACAGGTATAAGGTGGTATCTCACTGTGGTTTTGATTTACATTTCCTTCATGATCGGTGACATTGAGCATGTGTCTGTTGGCCATCTGCATGTCTTCTTTGGAAAAATGTCTAATGAGGTCCTCTGCCCACTTTTTAATCATAGTATTTGTTCTCTTGGTGTTGCGTTGGGTAATTGCCTTGTAGAAAGAACAGCCAGACCAGTCACCAGCCGAATGAAAAGAGCTACCTGAAGGTACTGAAGAATGTTCTGAGCAGCCAGATACTGAAAGAAGAGGGACACATGGAGGAAGGGAACAAAGCTGGGCTTGTTCCCATTTGGTTTAGTTCCTAGCCTGAGTGCAGTCCCCAACGGATACCACAGAATAGATAAAAGTCTGAAAAACAGAAACAAAAACAAAACCTCTGCAATTTTACAGGCCTGAAAGACCAGAAAAAGAGCTTAGAGCAACCATGGCACATGGAAATGAAGGAAAAGAGAAGGCTGCAGAGAGCACCCCAGATTCCTGAACGTCGTGTGTGGGGGGCAGAATGCAAGCAGCTTGGCTAAGGCTGGTGAACTGAGCCGAGACTTCAGAGCATGGCGTTTGAGTTCATCCAGGCTCCTCCTACTAAAACGAACACAAATCAATAGTCTTTGGAGTAACACAGAATCCAGAGCCTCAACAACATATTATTCCTAATGTCCATAAAATCCAAAATTACCTGACATAGAAGAAACAGAAAAACATGACAGCCCTCGTTTCAAAGAAAAAGACAATCAAAGAAGATACACTCGTATTGACCCGGATGTCGAAAGTAACAAACAAGGAATATAAAGCACTTCTTATGACTATGCTCAAGAACATGAATGCATTCAATGAATGGAAATATTTTTCAGAGTGAAACGGAAAAAGCGGAAAGAACCCAATGGTAATTCTAGAGATAACAATTACGACGTAAATGTTATTATAATACAAAGAACAGATTGATAATGGGTTGAAGATGACTGAACAAAGTGAGCTTGAAGATTAATTAATGAAAAGTATTCCATCTGAAGACCAGAAGATAAAGGGCGCCTGGGTGGCTCAGTTGGTTAAGTGTCTGACCCTTGATTTCAGCCCAGGTCATGGTCTCACAGTTCGTGAGTTCGAGCCCCGCATCGGCCTCTGTGCTGACAGTGTGGAGCCTACTTGGGATTCTCTCTCTCTCTCTCTCTCTCTGCCCCTCCTCCACACTCTCTCTCTCTCAAAATAAATAAACTTAAAAAAAGAAACTGCGTTTCATATTCCGAATGTTGATCTTTTTTTCCCAGGCTGGTGATACACGGTATGGTCCCCGTTCCTGGTGCTGGGCAGCGGGAGCGAGCCAAACCCCCCAGGCAGCCTCACCGTCACCAGGGTGAACAGCCCATCCACCTGCAACCATTCCGTTCTGCACTCTCAGTACCCTAGTCAATAAATTACACGAGACAGTCACCAGTTCATTTTAAAGAGGCTCTGTGTTCGATGATTTTGCCCAACTGTAGGCTAACGTAAGTGCTCTGAGCACACGTAAAGTTGGCTGGGCTAAACCGTGATGTTCAGGAAGTCAGGTGTATTAATGCATTTTTGACTGAAGATATTTTCAACCTACAGTGGGTATATTGGGACACGAACCCATTATAAATCGACCAAGATCTGTAGATGGAAAAGAGGAATTCTCTCGGAATCAATTCTTAACAATCACTTGTACCATTGCTCCAAAATTGGGTGGTTTTTAAAAAGGAGTGCCATAACCACCACCCTGTTGAAGACGTACACCTTTCCCTCCTCCCCCTCACCTCACCCTATTCGGGCAACAACGTCCTGATGTCTATGCTCATCCGTAAACATTGCTTGTTCTCCATCTTCATGTTAAGGGAAACACACAGTGAGTCCCCTTTTGTGTCTGGCTTCTTTTGTGTTTCGGAAATGTATCCATATTGTTGTGCCTCCTGGCAGTTGATGATTTTATTTAATTGCGTAAGTAGTGTTCCGCCGCGTGGCTCCACCAGTTTGTTCCCCTACGTAATCTGGTTCGATGCTTCGTTAGGGCAGATCTCTTCTGATTCTGCCCCTCATTTTAGGCTTTTCTGAGGTTTCGATAAAAAAACCTAAGGTGTTCACTAAGCCCCTCAACCTAAGTAAGACTCAGACCCCAAGCTCTGTCTCAGCTTTAGCAGAGAAAACACATAATTGCTCCTTTAGGCTTCCAGATGTTACTTTCTGCCGATCTCAGTGATGATGCCGCCTACTCCCCTCCCCACACATCAGCATTTCTGGGATAAGTAGGGGGTTTGAGGGGGTTGTGTGCAGATCTGGGGGGTTGTCGCTCTGCGACCGCTCAATTCCAGCTGCTCCGAGGGCCCGTCACCCAGTCCTCTGACACCTGAAGGTGATAAGACGTCAGGTGCCTGTTGAGTTCTTGCAACCCTGGGCCAGGCAGACTGGAGAGTGCCCTCGGGGAAAAGGCCATATAGGGTCCTGTCTCAGGGTTGCATCCACTGCAGTTTTTTTTCCTCCCTTCAAATAGTTACTTTTTATGTTGTTTCTAGGGTTTATGACTGCAACCAGCCAGAGGGTTAACTACCATTACTGGAAATGGAATTTTCTTTGGGTTATTTTCACCTGCTGAAAGGAAGCGCTGCATTTTCAAGTCTCCAGGAAGGTGCCGCGGGAAATTGATAGAAAGCACCCATGAAGACAAAATGTTGTAGACTGGGAGGTGCCCCACCCTAACCCCCCTCAGGGAAGGGCCTGCTGCTACCCTGCGGGGAGGGAGGCTGGCGGGTCCTTCAGGGTCTGTCCCCTGAGGTCACTCCCTTCCTGGGGAGTGCAGATCCCTTGACCGGACGGGGCAGAGAAGTGAGGACAGATGCAGGGGGCAGATGGGCAGTCCCTGTCGGCAGCTCCCTTCGCACTGACCAAGGACCTGTAGGAGCCACACCGCAGTCCCACAGCTTCCCCTGTCCGATCTGGCTCTTCCTTCCTTCCTTCCACAGACACCGATTCCAAGAAAACATCGTGCACCCCAAACTCGTTTCAGCATCTGCTTCTGGACGCCCCAACTTGTGACACAAATCCTTGCCCCTCCTCTTCTTGCTCCTTGCCTTCACTTTCCTTCTGGAACAATCCAGCCTAAAGTCAATGGGTGGAGTCAGCAGGGTATGGGCCACACTGGGGGGGGGGGAGGGGAGGAGAGGAACACAGGGGCTCAGAACAAGTACGGGCGCTCTAGGGGTTAGAAGGGTCTCGGGCAGGAACCAGACCCCCATGCAGAGTGGGATGGCACCCAACAGGGACCGGTCCGGAGTGGGTGTCGGAACCCCAGGAGGGTGAGGACGCTGCCCACGGGGGCTGATATCAGGGGGGGGTCTGGAGGAGGGGGCTGGCGCATAGACAAAGAAGAGTGTTGGGAAGGAGGGTGGGTGCCGCAGGCTGAGATGTGTCCCCTCCCCCACTGAAATGTCCAAGTGCTAGTTGTGCCTCCGAGTGGGACTGTATTTGAAGCTAGTGTTTTTGCCGGCTAATACGGGGGTGACTTTCATGGGGGTGAGGAGACTGATCACAGGGGGCAGATGTGGCAGAGAGAGATTAGTTCTATACCGTGGAATTGGCCACATAAATGTATGAAGGATAATGGCAGCCAAGTTTCCCACTTGTCAGAAAAGGAGTTAAAAGGGAGAAAATCAGAACAAACACTCTGGTTTTCCACTGGACTTGGAACTAGTCCATGGGACAAATCCATGGTTTGTAAGTACACAGGTAAGTAGACAGACTTAGAGATAGATAGACGATCCATAGATAGTTGATAGATGGATAGATAAATAGATAGATGATAAGATAGATGGATAGATAGAGACACATGATAGATAAATAGCTGATTAGATAGGTAACAGAAGGTAGATGGTCGGGAGATGACAGACAGGTGACAGGTGGCCGGAGAGAGAAAAGTCCAGACACGTAAATGCACACACGCACTCCTCAGCTCTTACAACTGACAGCCCCCGGGAGGGTCAGGACAGATGGCTCTGTAGCAGCTGTGGGGTGAGAGGAAATTCCCTACCCTCAGCCAGAGAAGAAGCTAGAATATTGGCGATTCCTCATCCTACATAAAAGGACCCACGAGAAGGGGCCACAGCAGCCCAAGATCAGGCCAAGTAGGTACTCGGCAGAAGCAGGGCCGGGCGAACCGAGGCTACCGTGGGGCGGAGGGGGGGTTCGGGGCAGGGAGAGAGGGTCAGAGGTGCCAGGCAGGGTTCCCGAGCCCCCACCCCCACCCCCTGTCACCTCCACAGGGCCCCGCAAAGAGAAACAGCTCGTGTGTTAAGTAACCCGCTCAGTTAGCGGCAGCCCCTGCCAGGCCTGGATGGCGGGAGCCAGAGCAGGGCCCCACCGCGTCACGGTTCACTCCCTCCTGTCAGTGGAAGGTGTGGCAGGGGTTTATCCTCGTCTCGGGAGGACATTCCGATCTCCAAGCAGACGCAAGAGTGGCTGGAGGAGTCCCGGGACGTGCCCACGCTTCCCAGGGAGCAGGGCAAGCCTGTCCCCATGACATCCTCTCAGAAAGACAGCAGCAAGCAAAAGTCGGGCTGTGCACGCTCGTCACAGGGGCTGGCCACAGCCTCGGGGACTTCCACGTGCGGGCCGTGTGGCGAGTGGACACGGGTGGCTCTGAAGAGCTGGCCGGCTAGACAGACGCCTTTCTGAGAAAAAGAGCCAAGAGGCTCTCTGGCAAGAAGAGGGCACTAGAGAGGAAGCGATATTAGTTGACAGGGAGGTGTCGGCCAGGCCAGTGCTTCTCAGGAAGCCTGCCTGGGAGGAGGGGATGAGGCTCCGAGAGCTGAGGGGGCCTTTGAGGGAGCACATGACCGCCTGGCCTCACCACCAGGTTCAGAGAAGCTCGAGAAGTAAACCCTGGCCACCTGGTCAAACACAGATCTCTGCCGTGGACAAGCAGAGATTATTTATTTTTGAGACAGAGGGAGACAGAGCATGAACGGGGGAGGGTCAGAGAGAGAGAGAGGGAGGCACAGAATCTGAAACAGGCTCCAGGATCTGAGCGGTCAGCACAGAGCCCGACGCGGGATTCGAACTCACGGACCGCGAGATCACGACCCGAGCCGAAGTCGGACGCTTAATCGACTGAGCCACCCAGGCGCCCCTAGATCTCTGCGGTTCTAACTCCTACGTGGGGCGGGCTGGGGAACTTGCATGTCGAAAACTCCCCAGATGAGGTTAAAGCCCTCGGGCCGGGGATCCCACTTCGAGAACCGCTGAGGGACAGACGCCGCCCGCAGTGTGGTGTGGCCGCAAAGCCGCGCATCCCGTGCCCGGGGATCACACCATCTGAGGTCAAACATCGCGGTGCACGGTGTGGTACCTCCGCGGCGAAAGTGGAGATTAATTACAATTCTGCAGAAAGCGCTCAGATAGATCCCGTGCTCCGCGCGCAGGAATAGGCCCCTAAGCGGGTAAATAAACATCGCCGCTCCCTGGGGAAGGGGCCCCGGGACGAAGGAACGCGACCCCGAAAATCTTGACGGGCCTTTGAAGGTGCACGTTGGGTTCAGAGCCAAGAGGGGATTCGCTGCAGTCATGACTGCGTGCTGAAATGAGAATCCTCTCATTTGGCAAATCAATAATTACAAGCACACTGGGGAAATTAAGCAGAGAAAATTGCATCCCATCAGCCTTGCTACCAGAATCATAGATGCCTGCAAAGAGCAAATCGGGAGCCCCCCCCCCCCCCCCCCCGGCGGTCATCAATAAGCCACACGCCTTGCACGCTTGCGCAGCGACGTTAAAACGCACGGCGTCTGCTCTCCGTCAGCTCTCACACACACATGTGAGCTGACTCTAAAACGTGACAGTCGTAACAGCCCCGGGAACCACCGCTTCACGTTTCCTGTGGCGTGTGCTTGTGCGTTTGTGTGTGCATGGGCGTGGGCGTGTGTGTGTGTGTGTGTGTGCGCGCGCGTCAGAGGTGGGGCTGTGGGGATTCCCAGGGAAGGCAGTGTTTTTCTCTCCGAGATCAAGACACTGAATTGTGAGAACTGGCAATGAACCATTCCGGAGACCCAAACCCCAGCTTTCAGGACCCGCTCCGTCTCTGCAAAGCCACGTGCACCTCCCGGGTGAAGGGGGGCTGAGTTTGCTCTCGCCTCACCTCCCACACAGGTCGAGGCAAAGCCTAAATACAAGCGTGTCCTTGAGACCTAGCGGAGAAAGTTGCACCGCCAGCAACATCCCGCGACATCAGCAGAGGGCGCTGCCTCCACTCTGTCAACCGGTGTCGGCCCACCTACCACCTTATGCCTGGGGTTTAACCCCGTGAGTCACTGCACCCCCACTCTGCCTGCCCCCCTCCCCATTCTGCAAACACACCCCTTTGATTTTTCTCGTCGACGATTTGAGGCTATTGTCCTTAGACGCGAACCCTCGTGCTACTGACCCCCAGGTCCTCAGTCTCCTTGAAAGCTTTCCAGACTAACGTCACCTCTCACGGAGGAAGGGCCCCTTTCTTGCTATTCTTGATGAAATTGATTAACCAGGTGTATTGATTCTCCTCCCTTCCCCAGTTTTATTTTCCTGAATTATAAGCCTCTGCCCCAAATGTCTCATCAGTGACCTGAGGCCAATACCCCTGCTAGGCCTGACCCCCTTCCCTTTCCAGCAGTACACTGGAAAACCATGAAAAACCATGAAAAACCATGAAAAACCATGAAAAACCATGGAAAACCAGAAAAACCATGCCTTCCGGGGACATAGGCTGGTGGATGGCGCTGCACGTCACTTGCTGAGTGCTGGTTCCCAGGAGGGACGTGGAGGGCCTGCCAGACTCCAGCAGGTGACTTGAGCAGCTCTCTTGGTTCTCACAGTTCTGGTTCTTTCCCACTCTCTGCCTCATCTGGTGTCCCCTGTGCTTACAGAGTCAGTGGAAAGGCTGAAGTGTGTGGGAAAAGGGTGGGTGCATCGCGCTGGTGTGTTCGAGGCACCCGCCACGTGTAACAATCTCCTGAAGACTCTCCCTCTGGGAGGTCCAACCAGGAGTAAAGGAAAAAGAGCTTAGGCCAGGGCACAGGCTAAAGAGAGATCAATGTTTTGGACCCAACTTAGCCCAACGAGAGAGAAAAAAGATGTATCTGGGGGCTCCCCCCAAGTTCCTTTTTTTGTCTTCCAGCTTCTCTCGCTTTCTTTTTACGAAAGCAAGGATGGGTTGTCACAAAACAGAGAAGAACGGAAGAAAAAGGAAGAAATGTTATGCAGTCTGTCACTGCAGTTGGTAATGAATTAACGTATGTAGTTTCATGTTTGTTTGTTTATTTTGAGAGAGAGCGGGGGAGGGGCAGCGAGGGGGGAGAGAGAATCCCAAGCAGGCTCCGTGCTCAGCGCAGAGCCCAACGCGGGGCTCAATCCCACCGCCGTGAGATCATGACCTGAGCCGAAATCAACAGTGGGACGCTTCACTCACTGAGCCGGCCAGGTGCCCCAGGTAATGCACATTTTTACATTTAATGCTTCCATTACCTTCTGTGATAAAGTTACAGATGCGGAAATCAGACCTCGAAGAGATTAACTTACTCGAGATTCTACAAGTAGCACTAGGTAGAGACAGGTTTGAATGCAGGTCAGTTTGGCCTCAGAAGCACATTGATTCTAGAGTTCCATTTAATTCATCCCAGAAACAGGAAGTCCAAGCCCGACCCTGAACTGTGACGTGCACCACGGGGTCACTAGGGAAGGCATCCCATGTCACGCGAACACACCAGCAAAAACTACAGGTGGTACATAATTATGTGCTGAATTACTCGCTATTAGTAAAGGAACTTAAGAGCTCAAGAGAGAGGAACATCAGTGAAAACTGATATGTCCTCAGGTTCAAGGTGCACTAAGATTTGATCCACAAAAGCAAAGAAGGAATTTCTCGTTCCAGACAAAACGGAGTAGGTAGGGTGCACCCCATCCCTCCTGCTAATTAGAACCAACGAACTCTGGATCAAGTGCGTAAGGCAACTATCAGGACGCTGAAAGGGAAGAAGGAGACCAGCCGGGGACCTTAGGACTCCCGGAACAACTTGATGTTGAGTTCCTTGGAATTTTTGCCCTTCCCATATATCCTGGTCCGGGTTATACACCAACCACAATCCACGGTCGTTACTTGGCCCAGACCAATAAGCAAACAAACAAAGAAGCAAACCTGCTATCTCCACCCAGAGGCTAGAAGTGTGTCATCTCAGTAGAATGAGACCACATAAACCGTACCAAACTCCACGAAGGAAGTCACACCCCTCTTACCCACACTGGGCCTGCGAAGCCAACGTGTGAAATGACTTTGAGAACTGAACTACGCCACGACATGCTGCCCATGTTCCAGACTGCCTCCGGGTAACACACCACGGGGTAAGCCAGAATACCACTGCAAACACTTGAAACTGAGTTGACCTCTGAACCTAAGCCCACACAATTGAGCCAGGATGTACATTCCAAAGGTAGCAGGTTGACTGACTGCCTGACAAAAAATACAATACTTAAATAGGAAATGAAGTCTCGTGACATAATACCCAACACATCCAGGACTGATCCAAATTTACTCATCATCCCCAAACCCAGAAGTATCTCAACTTGAATAAGAAAAGAGAATCAACAGATACAAGTGTCAGGGTAACACAGATGTGACAATGAATCGGCAAAGATTTTAAAGCAGTGATCACAAAAATGCCCCAACAAGGAATTACACCCCTCAAATACATAGAAAAATAGAAAATCTCAGCAAATACAAAATATAAGGAAGAACCAATGAAAATTTTAAAACTGAAAAATACAATAACCAAAATTGTAAAACTTGCTGGATGGGAAAATGGCAGAGGAACCAGTGAATAAAATTAACTGTATTTCAGTGGAAATCATCTAATTTAAATAAACTACAGTAAGAAGATAGATTGAAAAATTGAACAGAGTGTCAGGGTTGTGCACCAACAATAAAAGAGTTAACATGCATATCGTGGTAGTTCCAGAAGAAGGAGAGAAAGGTTGTAGGGTGAAAAAAATATTTGGAGAAATAATAGGTTTCTCCAAATAATAGGAAAATGTACAAAACTTGGTTGAAGATGTAAACCCACAAATTCAAGAAGTTGAGAGAATCCTCGGTAGGAAAAATCCAAAGGACCTAAATGTGTTTTAATCCACTGCCTTTAAAAACAAAAACAAAAAAATGAAAGCAGCCAGAAAGAAAGGAAACGCGACTTGCAGGAGAACAATGATTCAAATAAGTCTGGATAAATCATGAAAAGCCATGCCGATGGCGGCACAATATGCTTCAAGTGTGAAAAGAAATGTCAACTCAAAATTCCATATTCATCAAAAATATTTCTTAGGAACGAAAGTAAAATAAACACACTCCCAGATGAAAGAAAACTAGGAGAATCCATAGCACAGACTTGCTTTAGAAGAATTGCGATAGGAGGGAGCGCCTCGGTGGCTCAGTCGGTTAAGCTTGCGACGTCGGCTCGGGTCACGATCTCGTGGTTCGTAGGTTCGAGCCCCGCGTCGGGCTCTGTGCTGGAGCCTGCTTCAGATTCTGTCTCTCCCTCTCTCCCCACCCCTCCCCCACTCGCGTTCTGTCTCTCAAAAATAAATAAACATTAAAAAAATTTTTTTAATTTTCAAAATCATGTATTGTCATACAAAGCAATAAGTTGTAACATTGTCCAGTATTGTTCTGAATGTGTGTAGGGCAATATTTACGAAAATTATGAAAAGGAAGGTGGGTAGGAGAGCCTAAATAGTGGTCACTTTCTAAATTCATTGAAAGTAGTAAAATACTGATATCAAGACACTGTAATACATTAAGATTTTAAATTTCTAGACTGCACACATATGCACACACATCTCACACACACACTATACAAAAATAAATACTCAAAACTATCAATGAATAATAAGAGAATCCTAAAAGATCCCCAAGTGATCCACAGGAAGTCAGAAAAAGATAAACAGAGTAAAGAAAAACAAACAAACAAAAAAAAAACAGAAAAAAATAATAAAATGTGCAACCTAAAAACTAGCATAGCAACAATCACATTAAAGGTAAACGTTCTAAACATCTCGATTAGAAGCAGAATGGGGTTTTTTTTGTTATTTTTTGTTTGTTTGTTTGTTTGTTTTTTAAATGAGCCCCATGCCCAATGTGGGGCTTGAACTCACAACCTTGAGATAAAGAGTCACATGCTCTACTGACTGAACCATCCGGGTGGCCCCAGAAGGGACTTTCTAAAAAAGACTTGAGCTAACTATATGGTGTCTTCAGGAAACTCACTTCAAATATAGTTATTTGAAAGAAATAACCATTAACCAAGGGGGTCTAATTAACATTTATAAAATGATTTCCCCAACATTGGCAGAGTACATATTCTTTTTAAGCACACATGGAACATCCATTTAAATGGACCATACTCGGGCTCATAAAACAAAATTTAACAAATCAATGTTCTCTGACCATAATGGAATTAAAGTAGAAACGAACAGCAGAAAGATCATTTCCTTACTTTAAAAAAGGAAAATCTCCAAACTTTAAAGATTAAATAACGTACTTCTAAATAATCCAAAGAGAAAATCTCATGGGACATTGGAAAACGCATTGAACTGAATGAAAATAAAATTACAACATGAAAAATCTGTGGGATGCAGCCAAAGCAGCACATCTGGGGAAATTTATAGCACTAAATACTCCTATTATATAAATACTTCTATTAGTAACACAAAATACTTCTATTATATAAACACTTCTATAAATACTTCTATTATATAAATACTTCTATTAGTAACACTAAATACTTCTTTTTTTTTTTTTAGTAGGCTCCACATCCAGCATGGAGCCCCATGTAGGGCTTGAGCTCACAACCCTGAGATCAAGCCCTGAGCTGAGATCAAGAGTGAGACGCTCAACCAACTAAGCCACCCAGGTGCCCCAGAAATACTAAATAAATACTTCCATTAGGGAAGAAAAAAGCACGTTAGAAAATTAACGATCTAAGCGTTCACTTCAACAAACCATAAAAGGAACAAAATAAACCCAAAGCAAGCAGATGGAAGTAAATAACAAAGAGCAGAAATTAATGAAATTGAAAACAGAAAAATAATAGATAAAATTCACTCAAAAGCTGCTTTTTGAAATAATCAATAAAATCGATTAACCTCTAGCAAGAATGACAAATTAAAAAGGAGAAGACCGCAAAATTACGCATGTTAGGAATGAAAAGGACGTGTCACTAAGATTCCACAGACATTAAAAGGATAAGGAAACTATGGACAACTCTACACGCCTAAGCTTAGTAACTTAGACGAGATCGACCAAGTCCTCAAAAATCACACATACTAACGCTCACCCGAGATTAAACCATGAGAAGAGTCCCGTAACTATTCAATAAGTTGAATTAGTAATTTAAAACCTACAAAAAGAAATCAGTAGGCCCAAAGAGTTTCACTGGTGAGTTCTTCCACACGTTTTAATAAGAAGTGCATGTTTAACAACTGAGGAATCCAAATAAGGTCTGCAATGTGGTCGAGAGTATCATTTCAACGCAATTTTGTTTTTCGGTTTTTTAAATCTAAAAGCAAAGGCTCTCGGAGTCTGAGGAAGCCAACTCACTGGAGGCAACACTGCCTGCCAGCAGAGCGTGCCAGCCACGCTTCCTGTGAACAGGAAGTCACAAGCTAGGACACTTAGGGCTAACCCTGTCTTCCGCACAAGGCCTTGCTTTCTTCCAATTGCAGGGAATCTCGGGACTTTCATGACTCCATGAACCAAAGGCTAACTGGGGAGTTTCAGCCGTACTTTGTTATCTACTTAGCGCAGTGCTCAGGCATGTAGAGAGAACGCCCTTGACCTACCGCCCCTGCCTGACCATGGGCGTGACCATTAGTGCAAAGCCTTGTAGGACCCCGAGACGGCATGACCCGCTTGGCTGGAGGGGCCCACGCTGAGGGGCTGACCGAGGCCCCCGGAGCTAAGAACTCTTGAGGCTCCCTGTTTCGAAGCATACGGTGAATGCCGTAGGGCTTCCTATCATTAATTTCCCCATTTCAACATCAGTTTCCCCTTCTCTGACCTCGGTAGCCCCTTCCTCAGTTTCCCCTTCCTGACATCAGTGTCCACTTTCCCGACATCAGTTTTTCCTTCCCCCTTCCCCGTCTCCATTCCACGCAAGAGCATAACTTTGCCACATTCGTGCTCGGCAGGGAGCGTGGTCTCGTCCTCAACCCCTCGCCTTTGGTCCTGCAGCCGGGAACTGTACCACTCTTTGTGTGTAGGGTCACTCCTCCCCTGTCCCTGTGGTCCCTCGCCAAGTTCCCCACAGTGACTTCCACGTCCCACCTAGCAGCGTGGGCCCGAGAACACCTTGAGCAGGTAGTATCTGCTGTACCTCTGAACCTCTATCCCCGACTGTCCTCTGAACTTTTGCTCCCTTGTCCCTGGCCCTCCTCCATCCCTGTCTCTTCCCACAATGCTTGGATACTAGAAGGAGTGCTTTGCTCGCTTTCCTGTGACGACCCTCAAAGGTTCAACTGATGCTGGCTTACATGCGCAACCAGTCTTCCCAGCTCGTGGACACAGGCCTGTTTCAAAGCAGACGCACCTGAGCTCAAACCCCTGTCTTACCACTCACTTTGCACCTTTGGGAGAACCTCTTAACCTCTTTTCCCAAAGGTACAATCGGGGTGGCAATACCACCTGTGTTAGCGGAAGCTTAGATCGCGAATTTTCTAACTTGCTTTTTTTCTTTTTAATAGAGGTATTTTTTTAGTATATCTGGGGCGCCTGCGTGCCTCAGTCAGTGAAGTGTCTAATTCTTGATCTCAGCTCAGGTCTTGATCTCAGGGTCATGAGTTCGAGCCCTGAATTGTACTGTGTAGACAGCTGGAAGCCAGTGGCTCACTGGTCTAGCTCCTTCTCCTGCCCCCTTTGAACACAGAAACTTTACGATCTAAAGTATCTCCACACAGGAGGGAATTTAGTGCTGGAAGCTAGTGCTGGATGCTTAGTGCTGGACGGTTAGTGCTGGAACTTAGTGCTGGAAGGTTAGTGCTGGAACTTAGTGCTGGAAGGTTAGTGCTGGAAGGTTAATGCTGGAGCTTAGTGCTGGAACTTAGTGCTGGCAGTTAGTGCTGGAATGGGTACATACAGTGTTTGGTTCCCCTCGTGTCTCACCGTGTAGACGCTCACCTACTGGAACCACTAAAGACCGCAAGCCAGGATAACCACAGGATGTGGCGTTCAAACCGGGGCCCCCTTGAGGGTGGGAGAAGTATCATCAGTCAGCACGTAGGACGACGGGCGCGAACTACGACCGTCCGGATGAACCCAGACAGACTCGGCTCCAACTTGTAGGAACCATCCTAACAAAGGCTGCCTGTCAACCCCAGCCTCCCTCTCGTCTTGGAAAAGCTCAGTTCGTGCTCCAGCTTTGGGAGACCAGAGATGAATTCTCCACGCACGAGACGCTCACGTCTACACAGCCGGGACCGTCAGCACCCATAGAAGGAAGAGCAGTTTCCAAATCTTCCGAGCCGATAAACAGCCCACCGGGTATGAAAACAAAGTGGCCAACAGGTTGGATCACTCAGGACTCCGCGTAGCTGACGTCCTGGGCCACGGCCAGGCAGAGAGGCACCCGCCCCCCTTCCTCCTTACATCACAGCGGGATGAGCCTAATAAGCGTTCGAGAATAATTAGCGGATGACACACACTGCCCCCAAGGGATGAGGGGGTAACAGCAGAACAACAAAGCTCAGGAGGCTTTCGAAACGTCGGTGGCTTTATAAGCTTCACGAGGTAGACAGGCCGGGCCAGAACCACTCTGTGGGGCTGGTGCCCGGGCCTGCGCCACCTCTCTGATGCCGGAGCCAACGGTGCGAGGGCACACGGCTCGGGGAGGGCAGATCGTTATCTCTTCTCTCAGCGAGAGCCGGGTGCTGCCCCCTCGGGAGCACAATTAATTAGGAATGGAGAGAAAAGTCTGCAGGTAATGAGAGAATCCTTCTCCCCCTGTCCGTTGCGGCCTGTCCCCCCACTAACGAGGCGGCAGCCACAGCATCCACACGGTCAGGCCACTTCTGGCATTTCCTCTCCGGGCCCCCTTCCCCTCCTCAGACAGACCCGTGGGGGTCCCGGTGCCCATGGTGCCACGGGTAGGGAGTGAGGGCGTCCGATCAGTAGATCAGTAGCTGTTCATGCTTACAGATTCCCGGAGGGCATTACCAGGGATGGGGCTGATGGGCAACCCACCTTGTGGAACCACGAGGGTGGCGGGCCAGCAGCAAGGGTCCTAGGAGCGGTGCTTTGGAAGCCACCGTCTAAGGGACACGAGGTAGTGCGGACACAGACATTTCTGCACGTGCTGTGGAAAAGCAGAGGAGCCCAGAGAAGCCCTTCCTAGTGACAGCTTTCTTTAAAAATTTGTGTTTAATGTTCATTTTTGACAGACAGAGAGAGAGACGGAGTGTGAGCGGGGCAGGGGCAGAGAGAGGAAGAGACACAGAATCCGAAGCAGCCTCCAGGCTCTGAGCTGTCAGCACGGGGCCCCACAGGGGCTCGCACTCATGAACCACGAGATCATGACCTGAGTTGAAGTCAGATACTTAACGGACTGAGCCACCCGGGCGCCCTGTTGGCGAAAGCTTTCTAACACTGCCCCTCTGGTCACAGGCAGATTCCCGGGGCCGCCGAAGCCAGTCTCCAACCCTCTGTGATACAAACAAATGCCTTAAAAGAATCAAGGTCATAAGGGAAGAGGAAGGCAAGGAACATAAGCAGGTGAGCAGGAACCATAAGGAAACACCACCAACGTCTGATGTGGGGCCTCTGTCCCGGGGGGCTCACAGGTGGCCCTCGATGCCCACTGCCACGCCAGTGGAACCTGACGGTCTGAGTTTAGCAGACGTACAGTGAGAGGTTTATTGTCTTACTCGGACAAAAGGTTCTCCGTGGATGTTCCAAATAGACCAGAAGGGCCCGACGTAGCGGTTAGGTCCCTCAGTGTCACAGGTGCCTCTATAATTTAATTCCTGCGCACTCAGTGAATATTCATGCGGAGCAGATGAGAACTGTTGGGCTCTAGGAAGCCTACACTATACCTCTTTGTCAACAGAGACAGGCGTGCACGTCGGCCGAGTTTATATACCTGGGTCAGTGCATGTTAACCGAGACCCCTGCCTCGACTGCGCGGAGCAGAGCAAACCAGCCACGTGGTGACCCTGATGTCAGCCCGGGCACACCTGTCTGCTGTACTCAGAGGGCAGAAAACGAGGCGTGGCGCACACAGGGCCCCGTGCAAACTAGGTGACCTGCCATCTTATGCCACCTTGGGGGATAAAGCCTGCACCCAATCGACCTCACCCTGCCGCTTTGCGCTAACGGCGGCCGAAGAGCAAACTGGGCAAGACCGAATGGGTCCGAGACACGTACGCAAGTCTCCATACATCTGTTCCGCACATTTAGACGGTTACGGCGTACCCCTCGAAATTAGCTCTTGAATGCTCTAGACCCCAAAGCTGTATCTCCATCTGGGCCACGATACTCAAGTCTACTGATTTTGTGCCAGCGGGTGTAGTCCCTGCAGGGCCCAGAGAATCAATCGCTCAACCCCAACTGGAACCGCTGTCCTTGATGTGGACCAGCCTTAGAAGTTACTACATCTGTTAGCAATTTATTTGGAAAACAGGAAAACCTCAACTAAAGCCGTGTTTGTTAATTGCTGTATCAATCATTATTTCTGCAGGACGGTTTCTGTGTAGGCTAACCAGCCCCAAGGGACAATTTTGCAGATTTTCCAACAGAACAAACGCTCTAAATTAGTGAAATGCTTTAATGTAATAATGTAATGTAATAATTGTACAAACCATCAAATACCTTATCCCCACACTTTGGACAAATATAATGACTGCTTACAAATTATGATCATGTATGCTGCCATATATTATATATTATATTTACATATAGTGTGTATGGTATATTCTATGTTGGTACGTCACATTATATATTATGTAGTATGTTATATATTAAATACTATATTGTATGTTACTGGATTGGGCAAATTTTACCTTAAGGGGAGAGATCGTAAAAAGTTTAGGCTTGTGGGACACAGGGACGGTGTTGTCACTACTCACTTCTGCCGTTGTAGCGAAAGGAGCCATAGGCAATCTGTAAATGAATGCATGTGGCCACGTCCAAATAAAAACAAATCTGTTTGACACAATAGGTGGCTAGCCCATGATCGTGGTTTGCCAATCTCGGATGCATTTCGTGTCACATATCACACTTCCTTATACACTGGATGCTGTAAACTATGAATGCATACTATATATTAGAAACATTTCATATACATGGATTGAATGACCCAGAGGGGGTGCTCAGTTTTCCTCGACGTGCAGCAGGGACCTCCAGGAGGCATTTGAAATGGCGAATAATAACCGAGAGAAAACACATCTGTGAAATCGTCAAAACATTGACATTGAATGTAAATCCGTTCAAAAGTGGATGTGGAAATGCTCACTCAATCTGCTCTCCTCTCCTATTAGAGACGGCAGACATCCTGTCCTGGGTCTCGAGTGAGCCCCATTCTCCTCTGGGGGATCCTTTGTGACAGAAGTCGCTGTGCACATCCCAAGTTCCAGACGCGCTTCCCGCAGAGCCTGTGCCTACATTGCCTCCTTGCTTGGATCTCTCAGCAACTCAGAAGATAATTGCTCTGCTCGATCTCACACACAGCGTCCTTGCCCCTTAGTGGAAACTTTCCACTTCGCCATCCTTTCCGTCATATTCCCAATGGATTGGCATGCAGCAGGCTTCCTTGACTTCGGGATGTTGGTTTCATGTGGCAGGGTTCCCCAGCTCTTTCTTCTTCCTCAAAGATGTCCCACGGGTCCACATCTTGAAGGGCTGTGAGTCTGGGTGGGTGCCCAGCAGGCTGCACAATCCTCATATAACAGCTGAATTTCCTGGGGATAATTCAGGGCTGGTCACTCGTGGTTCTCCCTCAGCATTGCCTCTCACACCCCCCGGTGAAGAAAGTGCGCGTGCATGTGTGTGTGCACTTGTAGGAGAAGTAAAGGGAGATGCTTATGAGCATGTGGATACACAGGAAGAAATAAGAAAAGCTCTCAGAAATTAAAAAGGAGAAAGGACCCACGGGACGGCTTTTAAAATTGAGTTCAGCTTGGGGCACCTGGGTGGCTCACTCAAGTTAAGTGTCTGACTTCAGCTCAGGTCATGATCTTGTGGTTCGCCAGTTCGAGCCCCCTGTCGCGTTCTGTGCTGACAGCTCAGAGCCTGGAGCCTGCTTTGGATTCTGTGTCTTCCTCTCTCTCTGCCCCTCCCCCACCCATGCTCTCTCTCTCTCTCTCTCTCTCTCTCTCTCTCTCTCCCTCTCTCTCAAAAATAAACATTTAAAAAAAACCTTTTAAATTGAAAAAAACAAAATAAAATTGAGTTCAGCTTAATGAGTGATTAGAAGCTTTGAAGAAAGGTGGAGCGCCTGGGTGGCTCAGTCGGTTAAGCGTCCAACCCTTGGTTTCACCTCAGGTCGTGATCTCGCAGCTCGTGGGGTCAAGTCCTGAGTCGGGCTCTGCGCTGGCAGCATGGAGCCTGCTTGGGATTCTCTCTCTCCCTTTCTCTTTGTCCCTTACCCACTTACACACACACACACACACACACACACACACACACTCAAAATAAAGAAATAAACGTTAAAAAGAGAAGAAGAAAGGTAAGCTCTAATGATAACAAGATTAAAATGCCTTAAGTCACAGGGCAAAGAGTAGACATGACCAAGGAAAGTGTGACAGGAGTAAGCGTGGAGTCCTGTACTTGGATCCAAGAAATTAACACAATACAAAACTGAGTATGTAAACAAAGTGGGCGTAGCTGAACTCAATCTCAACTGAGTATAAACTCAGTATCAATAGCCCTTCAACAGAATTCATGTGGCCATGAATACATTAATAAGGTGACCGTATGTAGAATAAAGATGGCCGAGGTCCCTCCACCTTGTGTCTGCCTTCTCTGTAGGGTACCAGGAATCCAAGGAGATGGGGGTGACGCCCAAACCCGCCTACCAAGCAGAGGGAAGAGAGAAGCGAAATAGAAGAGAACAAGTCTAGGGTTCAGCAGCCGCCAAGCCGGGGGCCAAACCAACAGTGAAGCCTCGGAGGTTGAGAAAATTCAGGTGGAGATGGGCTGAACGTCCCCACCCGTGTTAGCTGCTGCTGCTAATTGTTTGCCAGGATCTGGGGCTCGGAGGTCCGGGGACAAACACATTCTACTCTGAAGGTCAAGACCATGCCAGGGCACCATGGCGGTTGTTGAGACACACTTTATAAAGACCTTTACTGGGGCGCATCTCAAGTAAAGCAACTGGACGGTGGGGGCACATGGAACGAGGACTGTAGCCTGGAAGAGACGAGTTCAAACAAGGGCACACGGGACACATGGACGTTGTCTTTAACGTGTGAAGAGCTGTCTTCTGGAGGGGCAATTTTGTCCTGTTTGATGAGTCACCAACAGGAGTTATACAAACATAGAGTTCACATAAAGAACTGACGGCCAGTGGACGAGAAATGAGCGAAAACAGTTTCAACCCAAGGAGATAGGTGTTACAGTATGTTATACTGCATGGGACCTGGTCCTCCCCCTCTCCAGGGGGTGTGTGTAGACAGAGTCGTTGGAGCCTCTGTCCCAGCTCTTCTCTAAACACTGTAAGGCCTTGGGCACATCATTTACATCTCCTGTCACGCTGTGTGTCCGGGTCATCGGGAAGGATGTATCTAAAAGTGGTCCACACGTATCTAGACACTACAACGCAGGTATTGTTATCTGACTATGGAATCATGGGCAGTTGTACCGATTAACTTAAATTTAAGGTCCCTTTCAATCTCCAGAGTCTATGATTTACAAGACAGGGCAAAGTTACACTGCAGCCCCCACAGGGAGAATTATGACATATTCCAAGATATGGAATTAAACAGTCCCCGTGCGTGTGTCTTTTCCGTTACCAGCTGCTCGCCACGCACGGATGCTGGATCCCGGCAGTGTGGCCACTTCTGGTAACAAGAGGACTTACAACAGTCATCGATTCTCAGACTTACTCACAAAAAGACAGGCAAGGGGCGTTCAAGAGTCCTCTGGCTACCCCAGTGACTCCAGTCCCCCATCCCTCAAAGGCTCCAGAGTCTCGAAAGCTTCACTGGCCTTGGTACACGTCCCACACTCCCACGCTCCTCCGCATCTGCCCCACCCCACCCCGAAGGTAAAGGATTGGTAGGTTCTGGAAAGCCCTGACCAAGCTGTACAACTGACTGATGCCTTGATTTCTTCCTCTCTAAAAGGAGGTGAATACCTCTCCCCTCCCCCCTCCTTGGGTTGTTATGGGGATCAAATAATTCAATAAATAAAACGTTTTCTAATTTAAATAATCATTTAAGAACTTCCAAAACCCCATATTCCATGGCCCTGTACCAAAGCATTTCCCAAACATTAACTTCTGATTCTCAAAAGTCTCTATGATGTCTCATTTTACATATTAACTTGACTGGACCACGGTGTGCCCAGATACGTGGCCAAACATTATTCTGGGTGTGGCCGTGAGAGTGTTTTGGATGAGTTTAACATTTAAATCAGTAGGACAGAGTAAAGTAGATCTCCCTCCCCAGTGTGGATGGGCCTTGTCTAATCAGTAGAAGGCATGAATAGAACAAAAAATCTGACCCACTCCCAAGGAAGAGGGAGTTCTTCCCGCCTGACCGCGTTTAAATGGAGACATCAGCCCTTTGTCGTTTTCACATTTGAACTGAAACATCACCTCTTCCCAGGTCTTGAGCCAGCAGGCCTTTGGACTAGATCCAAACCATTGGCTTTTCTGGGTCTCTAGCTGCTAACTCATCCTGCAGATCTTGGGACTTGTCAGCTTCCGTAATTATGTGATCCAGTTCCTTATAATAACCACATTGTGTGTGTGTGTGTGTGTGTGTGTGTATTCATATACACGTCCTACTAGTTCTATTATTATGAAAACACTCTCCTATTAAAATAGTGTTGCCCCATTTGACACAGAAACAGATGTGCAGGTTACACAGTACTTGTAAAGAGTAGCACCGGGATTTAGATGGAGCTCTAACTCCAAATGCTGTGTTCTCTACCATAGGTTATACTGCTTCCTTCTTCTGCCCATTATGATCCCCCTTGGACAAAGCCAGGAAGGATCTTTGGAGAAAGGAGGGCGAACAGAATAAGCCCCGCATCCCTCAGAAGCAAACTTCCTGGGGCGCCTGGGTGGCTCAGTCGGTAAAGCATCTGCCTTGGGCTCAGGTCTCTGGGCAGACAGCTCAGAGCCTGCTTAGGATTCTCTCTCTTCTCTCTCTCTCAGCCTCTACCCTGCTTGCACTCTCTTTTCAAAATAAATAAACTTAAAAAAACTATTTAAAAAAATTTTACAAGAAGAGGTAAAGTTCCTGTGTCTTCAGGAACCCAGCAGAGAAACTGAGGCAGGCGGGAGCGTGATCGTAACCCATGAACTGCTGCGAAAGGCACACGCAGGCGCCGTGCGCCTTCAGCTGGAGGCAGGCGGCTGTCAGGACGGTCAGACACCGCCCTGACGGCTGTAAAGGCTGGAAGAATGTGGCTGCACTGATGCGTATCTGCTGGAAGTTTCCCCGGAGATCCACACACTCCATCGGCGTGCCTCAGCCCAAGTCATCCACAGATTGTCATCAAGATGCAAATCTGCTTGCAAAGAGATTTTCGCGGAGTTTAATTCCACGAAGAAAACACCGCTGCTTGTTAACGTGAAAGAGAGATACCTAAAGTAGTGACAAAGGCTGCATGCTGGGCAGTCCCCCAGAACCTGGCCTGCTGTCCCCTAAGTCAGCACAGATGGTCTATTACTTTGGAAATATCATAAGAATCACAAACGAAGAAGGTAAGTATGTCTGTGCTTATGTGGCTACTTGAGTTGGCTAATCCATGCTTTCTTCTCTTTCATTTTGTTTCTTCAGCAGTGGTTTCTCCTTTTTAAATTATCTTTAACTGGAGACCTTTAACACACACATAAGCCTGGTTTTCATTATGAATCTGTAGGGCCGTTTGACATTCTTTAGAAACACAACTGTATCACTTTAGTAAGACATCATCTCCCTCCAATTCCCCCATTCCACTGTTCTTTCTAGGAAGTCTTATCAATTTCTTGTGTATCCTTTTATAAATCTTCTATGAATATACAAAAGCATTTTTTATATATTGACATAGATATGTATGGATATAAGCATATATAATTGCCAATATATATAGTAGAAGCTTAAATAGAGCTCTTTACCCTTTATTGTCTAATATTCAAATTTCATTTGAACTGCTACCCTTCTACATTTTTAAGTGTTTATAGCACGTACAGTTCTGGTTCACTGTTTTTTAAATCTGCTCAATGTCCCAACATATGGAAGTACCGTACTTTATTTAACCAATTTACTATTGAGTTAAAGATAGGAACGTGGTTCACATTTTGGACAATTATAAACAATGCTTCGAATAACTTCCCTTCACGTACGTTGACGCTTCCCGCCTGGGTACTTCTATGAGATCGATTTCTACAATCTAGCCCGCTGGGTCCAAGGGTCGTATTTACATTTCTACACAAATAGTGACCCAGCCTGTGAACTGTGTGCATGCGCGTCCATGTCCTCGTATCCTCAGAACGGAGGGCTCCGTCACTAGCTTCAATCAATTAATCCGGTTAATCTTTAATTTAAACTTAAGTTTAAATTAAATTTTAATTTAAACTTAAGTTTAAATTAAATTTTAATTTAACTTGTGTTTCGTCGGTTATTGGTAAGGCTGCGTTTCTTTCCAGATATTGTTGAACATCTTGGTTTTCCTCTTCTCTGTTCATTTCCTTGGTCTGTGTTTCAGTTACACGATCTCTTTCCTGTTAATAGGAGTATTTGATTTGTTACTCATTAGCATTCCAAAAGTATTCACATAGGTCTTGCTGGTTTCTTTACGGTATGGCTTACTAAGTATGAAGTCTGTGGTCCTCCAGGCTTCCAATTCGACATCGTGCTCAGAAAGACTCTTCCAACAGAATATTATAAAAAGTATCTATGTTTTCTGCCACTGAGAATTAGATTTTAGTTCTTAAAGCTTTCTGGAATTGACTTACGACTTGGCATAGAGATCTCACTTGTTTTGTTTTAGATTGCCAATTTTCTCAAATAATCCATATTTTCCAAACTGATTTGAAATGCGACTCTTATCATGTACCAAATGTCCATATTTACGTGTTTGAGTTGCTGGACTCCCTTCTGTTGATCCTTTGGTCCCTACCACATGGTTTTAATTGGTATAACTTTGGATTCTGTCATTTGGGGAACTTTAAAAAATACAATTATAGATCAAAGACGGTAGAGAGAGCCTGTGTTTCCTTCCCATTTCTCCCGGTAGCACCATCTTACATAATTATAACGCAACTTCAGAACTAGGAAGTTGACATCGTACCCTGTGTGTGTATGGTTCCATGCCATGTTATCACAGGTGCAAATGTGTGTCACAACAACTACAACCGGGATACAAAAATAGCCCATCATCACACAGATCTTGCCTGTGCGACCCTTTGTAGTTACGCATCCCCCCCCTCCCCCGCACACACACACCTGTCCCCATCATCCCTAACTGGTTCCTGGCAACCACTAATCTGTTTTCTATCTCTACAATTTTGTTTTTCCAAGAATGGTGTATAAATGGAATCATACAGTACGTGACCTTTGGTATTGGCTTTTACTGCTCAGCGTAACGCCCTTGAGACCCAGCCCAGCCGCTGTGTGTATCAACAGTCTACTCCACGTGCGACGTATCACACTTTGCTTGACCGTTCATCTGTTTAGGGACACCGCGGTTGTTTCCACTTTGGGGCTATTACAAGTACAGCTGCTAGAAACAATTACTTACGGGTTTTTATGGGAACATAAGTTTTCACTGATCTGAGATAAATATTCAAGAGTACAACTGCTCAGTTTCTTTGGTACACGTGCGATTTTGTTTTTTGCGAAACGTTTTTGCGAAATCTCTGCCGGAGTGGCTGTCACGTGTCACATCCCCACCAGCAATATGTGAGAGACCCTGTGTCTCTGCTTCCGCATCCGAATTTGGGATTATCACTATTTTTTACATTTTCGTTCTAATAGATGTATAATGATATCCCACCAAGGTCTTAATTTGCATTTCCCTAATGAGAATTAAGCTAATGGTATTCAATATGTTTTTAAGAACTGGTTCACTATCCATATATTCTCTTCATGCCTTTTGCCCATTTTGTGACCCGATTATTTTTTTTTAGCTTTGATGTCTGAGAATTTATCATTTTTTTTTTTAATTTTTTTTTCAACATTTATTTATTTTTGGGACAGAGAGAGATAGAGCATGAGCGGGGGAGGGGCAGAGAGAGAGGGAGACACAGAATCGGAAACAGGCTCCAGGCTCCGAGCCATCAGCCCAGAGCCCAACGCGGGGCTCGAACTCACGGACCGCGAGATCGTGACCTGGCTGAAGTCGGACGCTTAACCGACTGCGCCACCCAGGCGCCCCGAGAATTTATCATTTTAAATATGAGTCCTGTGTCAGATATGTGGCTTGCAAGTATTTCTTTATCCCTTTGTCTTTCTATGTTCTTAACAGGGTATGTTGTAGAACAAAAGTTTTCATTTTCGAGGAAGTCTACTTCTTGAATTTTTTTTTAACACACAACATGTTTTTCACGTCATAACTAAAAATGCTTCACCCAGCCCTAGGTCCCAAAAGATGTATTTTCCTATTGTTTTTTTCTAAACACGGTTTTGTTTTTAAATCTATGCTCAATTTTGTGTCAGTTTTTGCATGAAGGGTGAAATATAGGCAGAGGTTCTTTTTTGAGTGTTTTGCCTGTGGATATCCAATTCAACATTACCTGTTGAAAAAACTATCTCTTGCAACTCCATCGTTCCTGATCATAGTGAAAACACCCACTGTTGTCGATGGTTTTAGCTGTGGGGTTTTTTCTACATATTTTTTGTCAAGCTAAGGAGGTTCCCCACCACTCCCAGTTTTCTTCAGAGATTTTTCTCATGAATTAGTGAATTTTTCAAATGCGTCTTTTCTTTATCGATTGATAGAGTCGTGTGACCTTTCTTGAGCATGGGAATATCATGGATTACATGGATTGATTTTTAGTTTTCTAGCATTCTTGCCTATTTTGGACATGATGGGTAGTTCTTGTCACATGTTGGTGAATTCTATTTGCTAATATTAAGAGCTTTTGCATCTTTATGAAGATACTACTCTAGATTTTCTTTCTCTTTTGTACTATCTTTGTCTTGTTTTGCTATCAGCGTAATATTTGCTTCACAGGACGAGGTGAAAATGTTTCCTTTGCTTTTATTTTCTGGAAGGTATTCTGTAGAATTAGTGATCATTCTTTAAATACTCAAATAACTCTCCGGTGAAACCATCTGGGTCTGGAGATTTCTTTTTCAGGAGCTTTTTAATGACACATTTAATTGTTTTCATTGTTAAATGGCTGCAGATGATCTATTTCACATTAGGTGAACTGTGGCAGCTTATTTTCTAAGGAATTGGTCCATTTCATGTAAGTTGTCAAACTTAGGTGGGCACAATTGTTCACGGTATTTCCTTATTACCCTTCTCATGTCTGTAGGGTCTGTCACGGTATCCTCTGTTTCACTCCTGATATCAGTAATTTGTGTCTTCTCTTTTTTTCTTTGTCAGTCTTGCCAGAGATTTGTCAATCTCATTGACCTTTTCAAAGAACCAGCCTTTTGTTGCATTGATTTTCTGTATTGTTTCTCTGTCCACAATGTCCTCTATTTCTGCCCTTCTCTATATCATTTCCTTCCTTCTTGTTTCGGTTAGTTTTTGCTCTTCATTTTCTGGTTTCTATTACTCACTGGAGAATTTTACTCTCTTTCGCTGCAGACATTTAGTAGGACAGTCGTGTCCCACACATGTCGGCAAGATGTGTTTCATTTTCATTTAGTTCGGTGTTTCTGTTTTTGTTTCCTTATTCCTCTGAGACTCCCTTTTTGACCCGCGGATTATTTGGAAGCGAGCTGTTTAGATTCCAAGTGTTTGGAGAAAAGTATCTCCAAAAGAGAATTTTCTAGTTATCTTCCGGTTGTTTCCACTTTAATCTTACCGTGGTCAGAAAACACTCTTCAATTCTTTTACGTTTGTGGAGTTTACATTATAGCCCAGGTTGCCGTCCATCTGTCTTGGTGTCTGTTCCGTGGGCTCTTGAAAAGAAGCAATCCTGCCATCATTCAGTGGAGTGTTCTCTGCTATTGAGAGACCAGTGTGGAAGTCCCCAGTGTGGATTTGTCTTTCTCCTTCCAGTTTTATCCATTTCTGCTCAACATATTTGGCAGCGCTCTGGTTCACTCACCTTTGGAATTGCTGTTTCTTTGTGAGGTGACTCTGTCATCGTATGTAATGTTTCTTTCTAGCCCTGGCAATTTTCTTTGCTCTACAGTCTATTTTAGCTGATATTAATATGGCCACTCCAGCTTTCTTCTGATCAATATTTGTATGGTGTATCTTTTCCATCCTTTTACTTTCAACCAATGAGTATCATTATATTCGAAATGAGTTTTTGTAGGCAATAGATACTTGAGTCATGTTTTTTTAATCCATTCTGCTGATCTCTGTCTTTTAATTGGTACTTCTAGGACATTTTCATTAAATTAATTATTGACACATTAAGACAAGTCAGCCATTTTATTTTTCAAGCTTTTCTTCCCTTTTTAAATTTCTCTGTTTTCTTTTTCCTGCCTTTCTTGGGTTTCTTGAACTTTTCTAGAATTCATCTTTCTTTGTTTACAACAATTTTGACTGTCTCTATTGCTTTCTTAGTGGTTGCTCTAGGCATTATATTATATATTCAAAACCTACAAAGTCTATTGGTGTTGACATTTTACCAGTTCAAGCAAGGTGAGGAAAAATTACCTCCTTTTATACCCCTTTACCCTTCATAGTGAATAATATAGTTGATTAAAATATTTCCTCTACATACTTTGAGAACCCTGTAATTTTTGCTTTGGCCATCAAATATAATTTACAAAACCCAAAAAGAGAAGGAAAGTCTACTGTATTTATCCATTATTTTGCTCTACTGTGTTTTCCCTTCCTTCTTGATGTTCTGAGATTCTTTCTCTTATTATTTTTTTTCTGTTTTAGAGTACTTCCTTTAGCCATTATTTTCAGGTAAGAATGTGGGAAATAACTTCCGATCTTTCACCTAAGACTACCTTTATTTCATCTTTATTACTGAAGGATATTTTTGCTGGATATAGAATTCTTGGGTTTAGACTTTTTTTTCTTTTCAGCACATCAAACAATTTGCCCCTTCTTCCTGGACTCCGTGTTTTCAGGTGAGAAATCCACCATCATTTAAATTGTTCTCCCTAATAGGTAATGTGTCATTTCTCCCTGGCTACCTTTAAGATTCTTTCATTGTCTTTAATTTGGGGACATATGACTGTTACATGTTCTTGAGTGGACTTCTTTTGAGTTTATCAGACTTAACGTGCACTTAGTTTTTTAATCTGTAGGTTTATGCTTTTTGCTAAATATGGGTATTTTTTTTAAGCCATTATTTCTCTGAATACCTTTTCAGTCCCACTGTCTTTCTCCTCTTCTGGGATCAAATGACATGATTGTTAGATATTTTGTTAAAGCCCCACATGTCTGTAAGTCTCCTTTCATTGTTATTCTTAGTCTGCTTTCTCTCTGTTGTTGAGGCTAGCTAATTCCTATCATTTTATCTTCGAGTTTCTTTCCTCTTTCCTCTCTATTCTTTTGGTAAGCCCATCAGGTGAGTGTCTTATTTTGGCCATTGTATGTTTAGTTCTGAAATTCCCATTTGGTTCTCCATATCATCTATTTCTTTGCTGAGGCTCCTACTTTTCCATTCACTTCAAGAGTGTTGGTGACTGCTTGTTGGAACACTCTTATGATGTCTGCTTTAAAGTCTTTGTCATCCAATTCCGCACACGTGCCCTTTGGTGTTGGTGTCTATTGACTGTCTTTTGTCATTCAAGTTCAGATCCTCCTGCTTCTTGTTTGCCAAGAGGTTTTGATTGAGACCTGGACCTTGATGTTATAAGACATCTTGTTGAAACCAGCGTTTTAGAAGGCTTCTTCTGACACCACTCTGGTGGGTGAAGTAAAGGATGCAGTATCACATTACCACCAGGTGGGAAGGAATTCCAGGTTTTCTTCTTGATCTCCATGGACTCTGGGAAGGGAGGGGTTCCTTGTTACTGTTGGGCAGGGGCAGAATTTCATGATCCCAATTAGGCCTCTAATGGTACCCTCCTGGCTGAGAAGAGGCCTCCATTGGTTCTGTCGGGAAGGTGACCTTCTGACTACTGATTGGTGGTGAACACCCCAATTCTCCACTAGGCCTCTTCTGATGTCACTCCTGTGAGAAGAAGTAGGGGCACCCTGAGTGGGGGTGGAAGTCTAACCTCCCCATCTGATCTGCACTGACACCACAGGATGTGGGAGAAGGGCTCATGGCCACCCAGTGTGAATGAAAGTCCCGGTTCCCCACTCTGCCTTCTCTGACCCCATCCCCGTGGGAAGTTGGAGCGTCTTGTTGACCTGTCAACAGTGGACATCTAGGCTCCCCTCTCTGCCAGCTGTGAGTATGGCTCTGGGGCCACAGCCTTTCCTGTGGTGCTTGGTCTGAAGAAAGTGGTTACTATCTGACAGTTTTGTCTTGCTGTGCTGTTCCTTTCCTGGTCCTCTGTAGGAAGGAGACGTTTCTGGGAACGTTTTTCTGTCCGGTGCACATGTGCATTTTTAGGTGGCTGGCTTCTCCATTATCTAGTCTGAGGTATACGAGGCCAAAGAGAAAACCCAGGGAATTCACCATCATGTCATTCTCGGGTTCCAAGGTCCCTAAACAGTCTGCTTCTGCTGTCTGCCAATCAGAGTATATATATATCCTATAGTTGTTTTATATATAAGTTCTAAGGTTTTTAGTTGTATTTATTGGGAAGGGTGGGGAAATGTACACCTTCTTCCTTTCTCCAGCACAAGTCACTGTAGCATGTTCTCCTTCTGTTAAAGAAAAGCACTCTCCATTCATCTTTCTTTTTCTTTTTTTTTTCTTTTTTCTAATGTGTATTTATTTTTGAGAGAGAGAGTGGGAGCGGGGGAGGAGCAGAGAGAGAGGGAGACACAGAATCCGAAGCAGGCTCCAGGCTCCGAGCTGTCAGCACAGAGCCCAATGTGGGGCTTGAACCCACGAACTGCGAGATCATGACCTGAGCCGAAGTCGGACGCTCAATCGACTGAGCCACCCAGGCACTCCTCATCTTTATTTTTCAAAATTATATTGGCTATTATGTTTTGCTCTTTCAGAGACTATTTGGGATAAACTTAGTGACTTCTCTCTTAAAATCCCCATTGGGATTAGATTAAATGTAAGGTGACTCTGTGACCCAGGTATGTAGAATATTCAGTAACTAAATCGTAAGTAATCCAGGGTCTCATATCAGAATGCCTGAAAATCTTAGGTTCACACATCAGCCCTGTATACTTAATGAAGGTTCCAAGATCAGAAGAGTTTCACTTCATATGTAACCGGTTGATCATAAAGTTCTGCCTCAACAGGTCTGTCCTCTTCAGTGACTTCCGTTTTTCTAGCACATCACGCTACCCTATTGTAAAAATTCAGCTTTTCCCAGGTTTCCACCCTAGTGGTAGGGCTATGAACTCCTACAGGATGTACCATGCTAACTGGGCGTTTGGTCTACTAGCTTATGTCACTGCTTTTAAATGAGAAATCTTTAAGACAACCATTGCCTGGCCTGTCCATGTTGATAAAGAATCTATAAACCCTGGCTTTAGCTGGCTCTCCTCGAGAAAGCAGACCCAAATTTTTAAAAATAGAGCAAACAGGAGTTTCCTGAGTGTAGTACATGTCTGTGTTTGTTTTCTCCTGGTTATATAAATATAGCAAATCACTCGACAGAGAATTACATTGCATTTCCTGGGCTCCCAGGAGGGAATGTTTTCTTTTCACTTGCCATTTCTGCAAGAATGTGACAGCAGGAAGAAGGAGGTGGTGGTATTAAAACAAGGAGTTACGACTGCAAGTTGCAGAAGGAACATTTTTGGACAGATGTCGGAATAAAGAATTTCTGGTCTGGAGAGTAATTTTTATGTAAGCGACTATGAGGCAAATCACAGCGAAATCGGAAAAAGCGGTAGTTAAGACAAAGTGGGTCTTTTAAATTCAATAACAAGCATTAAAGGCTTTTTAAGTAACAACACCCTTATCCTCACAAATATACTATGATGGCTCCCCTAACTTCTCCTCGGCTCGAAGCACACGTTCCATTTCAGGGACACCGAGAACATGGCAGGATGTGTATACAGGTAGGGCAGAGTCGGCCCGAGAAGGTCTTCGTTTGACATTGTCATGTAACAAGGCCTGACTCTACGATGCCCGATTCCATTTCTTTTTGCTTAAAGATAAATTGTAGACATGCCCAGAAGAGCCCTCTTCTTTCCTTACTCGCAAGGGATAAAAGGACTTGATGGGGGGGGGGGGAAGGGGGGAGGAAGAGGAATGCTTTGTGATTCAATTACGAAGATTAGGTGACAATAGGCTTTCCTCTAGAGGAAGTACATTGTGTATGAGACACTCACTTACTGGCAAATGAATTTAATTAAATTTGACTGGTTGAGCTTCCAGTGTCCCAAGAGAAAATTCGTTAGCTTCTTTGCTTCTTAAAATTCTTTGGCGGTAACATCTTGGAAGAAGCATTTTACTTAAATGGAGTGTTACGGGCTGAATTATCCCTGGCCCTCAAATTCCTATGTTGAAGCCCTAACCCTTAGGACCTTGGAATGGGATTATATTTGGAGATTGGATCTTTCCTGAGGTAATTAGGTTAAAAGGAGGCCATATGGTGGGCCCTCATCCAGGATGACTGCTGTCCTTATTATAAGAAGAGGAGACTAGGACACAAACGGGCACCATGGGACGACCACGTGAGGACATGGGAGAAGGTGGCCGTCGACAGCCCAGGGGAGGGGCCTCCGGAGAAACGACACCTTGATCTCAGACTTCCAGCCTCTGTCGCCGCAGGAAATACATTTCTGTCGTGTAAGCCGCCAGTCGGTGGCACTTCGTTGTGGCGTCCCTAGCAAAGTAACACATGGTGTTACGCCACCTTAGCAGTGAAGCTGTGGAAAGTTTGTTTCTATGAATTTAAATTATAGACAAACAACAGAACGCGAAGCGAGTCATTTGTGAACCTGAGATGAGGCAGATAGAGAAGGCGCCCTTCCCTGGGCGTGCTCTCTTGGACAACGTAAGGCTGCCAACCTCTTAGCTCCTGCGGGCACGAGCGCGTGCCCAGGTCATGCTGCGTTAGGGAGCCTCTAAGCTTACCAGACGCTTCCTGCTGCTGAGAGTGATGCTGGCGGGGGCTGGCAGGGGTTCTCGGGGCCTTCCGAGTCTCTCCGCCCCCCTCACCAGACCTGCCTTCTGGGCTGTGCTCCCCTTGGCCTTGTTCATCTTTTTGCAGATCTCCCTCCCCACCCCCCACCCTGCCTTTCTCATTCCCTCCTGGGAATCTCCACCTGGGGCTGGCCCGAAGCCACCTGGGTAAGTCTTGATCCTTCTGGAGAGGCCTGTTCCAACTCCAGACTACTAGTCTACCTCCTGCTGCCTTCTTCTACTCTTGGTTTCCCTCCACTCAGTGCTGGTTGAGTCGCCGCCTCCCTGTGGGACTGATGGGCTCCAGAAAACACAGTCCCTGGTCCCTTGATCGCTGCATTCTCAGCCCTGAGCCCAGCTCATTATTACATGTACACCCACAAAATATTTGATGAGTAATAAAAAAAAAAGTCTAGAAGTTTCTGTGTGCTTCCAGAAAATCAGCAGAATAAAGGGTCTTAAAGATTCTCCTATGTTTGTACCGCCCCATTCGTGAGTTTGAGTTTCAATAAGTCACTGCCTCCTATATCCTAATAAGCATATGGAAGAGCCCTCCAGGCCCGGGAACAGAAGAAAATGAGGTGCATTTATCCTTTGGGCCACGTTATCAAACTCATCTCAAATTTTCACTCATCCGCACTGATTGAGCACTGTCTAAATGCGAACCGAACACCGGTGACACAGTCTTCGCCTCCGATCTGCTAGATAAACGATGGGTGTCAGCCCCCGTCATGTGCTATGGAGACAAAAACATGCGGAAAGGCTCTGTGAGAAAGCAGTGCTAAGGCACCCGTTCTGGAAAAGAAGTGGCTGGAAGTCCCTTTGGGAGCCACATCTGTGAGGCTAAAAAAGCATCCTCCTGGTTGAGTCAGTCCGTGAACGCTGGGTTTGAAGCCAACTCGACAGTGTCACTTAGACTCTTCGGGGTACGTGATCGACAGTCCGAGGTTTCACAGGAGAATGCTCGGGCCTGGGAGACAACACATCAGATCCAGACACTTGACGAAGACTTCAGGGTCAGGCCTCTGGCCCCACGCCTAACGAGCTAATCGCAAAGTCCTCGCTGCCTCAATCCGGGTTTCTTCATCCTGCAAATGACAGCTTGTGGTTTTATGACAACTAAATTAGCGTAATTCAATTCGTAGCGTTTGTCTCATCATTTCAGTGTGACCTGTGTTAGCTCTGGCCAACACGCGGGTTTAACGAGAAAGACTCCGTGAGAAATCCTGGTGTATTTCTGAACGTGCCAGCGCTGACTGACGGGACTTCTGAGACGCCCTGGGGAAGGCTGGCCGGCCCAGCCTTCCCGGCAGCCCCAACTTACCGAAGTGGGTGAATTAGGAGAGGCGGTCTCTGTCCCCTGAACTTTGCGGGAAGGATTGGTCTTTGGCCTTCCTCCTCCTATCCAACCCTTTTTCATGGAGCTCTATGAAAGCCAGAGTCCCCGTCTTCTTATGGTGGCCTTGACCTAAAATAGAGCAACTCACATCTCACATCCTATTGGCTCGTGCTGTTCAATTGGATCCTGTTTCATCTAATATTTCCAAGGGTGATCCTTTAAATGGCATAGAAATTATTTTCAACGGCAGGGATCTCCGTGACGCCTTCCTGGTCCCTGTCTTCCCCCATGCCCACCTAACGTATTGCGTGGCCCCCCAAGGGCACCAGCACCTGCCTCCCAGGTGCCCCTCACCCCTGCTCTCCACCCACCTTCCTCTTACAACAGGGAGAGATGTGGCCACAGGGTGTGGACATCTGTGCCACAGGGACCCCGCCACATAGTGTTGCTTAGATCACACTGTCCAAAATGAGGCTTGAGCTCATGTCCATGACTCTGTGGCTGGCTCTTGGCAACAATGAAAAGGAAACACGCAGAAACAAGGTGGGGGAGGTCACCCAAGGGGGTCTTTGGCTCCTTGTAGCCTTTGAGGACTAGGTGTGGGGACGCAGCCAGTCTGGGACCACGCGCTACCCCGTCGTCCTTCCCTTCCCTTAGGATATTTCCACTCTCTCCATCTGCTCCCTCTTCTTTGTGAGAGGACTAATACTAGTACCTGCCTCCCAAGGATGCCGCGAGATTAACGAGGCGAGGCAAGTCATTTGAAGTCACAGAGTAAGCACTCTGTAAATGCGAACCCCGTCCCTGGTTACCTTCGTTCGGGAGGAACATTGCAGACCTGTGAAGGACCTTTCTGCTCCTCTCGCTCCCTCCTAGCGCTTTGCACGGAGGCATCCGGTCGTGATTGGAAATTAAGCGTGCGCAAGCACTTCTCTTCGCACTAAATAATTCACAGATGAAGAATCGGCCATAATGGGCCCACCCATCTGTATGAATTGTGAGAAAATCAGCTCTCCGAAGAGCCAAGGATGCCGGGAGTCAAGACACATTTCTAAGGAGCAGCGCTGAAGCCGCGGGTGACAAGCCCTCGAGCGCCACCTACAGGCCGCGGCGGCCGTCACAGGCGGCCGGGCTCGCCCAGCTCCCAAACCCGAGTCCCTTCCCAGGGGAGTGACCGGGATAGATAAAAGAGAGTTGTACTCAAAATTTATACGCGGACATAGACGTGTGTGCGCGCGCGCGTGTGCATGTGTGCGTGTTCCGGTGTTTCCAGTGGGGAAGCCTTGACCCCGAGCTCGATCTGCCACTCAGTCTGTTTGATCTGGGGCGATCACCAGCCTCTCGGAACCTCTGCTTCCCCACTCGTAAAAAGGGAGTGAGTGACTCCACTTGCCTGACGAGACTATTTCAGTGATTCAGAGGATGACACACAGGACACATCACAGAGCCCGAGACGGAGAATTACAGTAATAAGAAGAAGGTGGTGACAGCCCTCTGTTCGTTTCCCTACTGATTCCACAAGGATTTCTGGGGCCTACTGTGCACCAGGCGCTCGCCGGCCCCTTCCCTCTGCAAAGCCACCGGTTCCGGAGCCCCGACTCACAGGCGGGGACATTTGGAAAACGTTACGTGATTCTGAAGCACTGTTATGCTGGGAGAGAGTTCATATAAACACTCTCGTATCTCTTATCTGGGTAAATACAAACTCAGTGGAATTGGTTGGAACATTCCAACCGACAGCACACGCATTAGCCAGGGGGTGACTTTCAGAAATTATCTGCAGGTTAATGTATTAGTTTCTGTTGCTGCATCACAATCACCACGTCACTACAGACAGGCTTAAAATGACACATGCTTTTTACCTCCCAGTGTCTCTGGGCGAGAAGTCCAGGCGTTCTGAGCTGGGTCCTTGTCTGAGGTCAGAGAGGCGGGAACAGGGGTGCCCACCGGGGTTGGGTTCCCGTCAGAGGCTTGGTTGGGGGTGCTCCTGCGGCCGTAGGAGTCACGGCAGTCTCCTTCTCCAAGGCCAGCAGCGGAGACAGGAGGGCCAGCCTGCCGGCAACAGAGTCTTTAATAACACACTCTGACCACAGAGTAACGGGCCAGCCCCTTGACCATTTGCATCGGCATAAGCAAGCCACACTCTGAAAGAGGGGACCCTTCGGAGGTGTGAGCACAGGCGGGCAGACACCGCCTGAGGGTCTGTCTGCTTATCGACCAAATAGTCGCTGACTGATTGCCTAGAAGGGCCACCTCCGGGCGTCCGGATGCCTCCTGGGATCACTGTCGGTGGTGAGGGAAAACGGCCCTGGTCCTGTGGTCCTGTGACCTCACAAGCAACTCAGAGCCTCACCAAAAGATGATGTCCCTGCTCCTCTCTACAACCCAGATGAACGAGACTGAGAATTGAGCGCTAATTGATTGTGGCACAAGAGCGCAATTTCCCAACCTGCCGTCATGTGTGGGCGGCATTCAACAAGCAAATGGAACCTTAAAAACAGAGTATTATTGGTTTCAACGAAGCATTTTTTAAAAGTTTTTATTTATTTATTTTGAGAGACAGAGACAGTACCAGTGGGAGAAGGGCGCAGAGAGAGGGAGAGAGAGAGAATCCCAAGCAGACTCCACACTGTCGGTGCAGAGCCCGACGCAGGACTCGAACTCACGAAACCGTAAGATCATGACCTGAATAGAAACCAAGAGTCGGACGCTTAACCGACTGAGCCACCCAGGCATCCTTAGAAGCATTTGTTTTTAAAATATGGCTAGACAAATGAACCAGTGGAGAAAATAGTCAAGAAACAGACTTCATAGGTTATCCAGAAGTGGCATTTCTTTTTTTTTTTCTGCTTTCTTTTTTAACGTTTATTTATTTTTGAGACAGAGAGAGACAGAGCATGAACGGGGGAGGGTCAGAGAGAGAGGGAGACACAGAATCGGAAACAGGCTCAAGGCTCTGAGCCGTCAGCACAGAGTCCCACGCGGGGCTCGAACTCACGGAACACGAGATCGTGACCTGAGCCGAAGTCGGACGCTCAACTGACTGAGCCACCCAGCTGCCCCCAGAAGTGGCATTTCATTAGTAGAGAACCATCCACTCAAGGACAATTGGCTGTCCTACAGAAAAATCGCACCTTCGCTTTCCTACCTTACACCACGCATGCTCACGCATGCACACGCACACACACACACACACACACACACACCACGGTGTATTCTAAATGGATTAAAGACCTACCTGTGAAAGCCAACTGAAAATTTTGGAAGGAAATACAGGCAGCTCCTTGTGGAACACCAGGATAAGGAAGAAACTGCTGAGCAGGACACAATGCATAGTGTAAATGTTGATTGTGTTAAATATATAAAAAACTTGATTATGTTAAAGATAGATGTAATGTTATATTTTAAATCATGTTAAAAATATAAAAAACTTGACTGTGTTAAGAATAAAAAGTTTTGTGAGGCAGAGACTATAAACAAAGTCAAAGCCAGAGATCTGTTGGAAAATATATATTTCATTTGTCTGGCCAACTAAGGATTAATATCCAAAAATACGTAAAGAACCCCTATAACACAGTAAGAAAATGGCAAGCCGCTCAACAGAAACAGTCAAGAGCTAGAAAAGACTCCATGAAAAAGAAAACCAGGTGGCCAGGAAATATGAAAAGGCGTTCAACCTCTCTAGTAATCAGGGAAACGCAAATTAGAACCGAATTAAAAGTGCAAATGAAAACCGTTAGCAAGATACCATTTCACCCACGGGGGTTGGTGGCCAAAGTTGTGGCCTGCAGTCCAGCACAAAATGACACTGTCTGTGTGACGGATTGATTTCTCCGGATGCCGAGACAGTGCCGTGTGTTACTCTGAAGCCTAAGACACAGAGGGGGAAATGCAGGGATCCAAAAGAGGTGAGAAGGCCCTGGTCCCTTACAGCACCACCCCCTGCAAGGCCCCAGGGAGAGACATGGGGCCAGGGCCCTCCGTGGGCTCTCATCCTGGGGAGGAACCTTGCTCTCTGGAACTTTTCTGGGAAAGCCGGCTGCCCCACCTGGGAATCTTGGAGCCAGTGACGGTCTAGGCTGTCCTGCTGGGAGACGGGGAGGCCTTGATCCCACCTAGCTCACCCGGAGGTCCAGCCAGTGACCCAGAGGGAAACCTTGAGGTCATTTTGAGACAAGGCTCTTGGCACCCCAAGAGATATCAGCTTAGGTGCGGTCTTGGTGTAGGATAGGCTGGGGTGTTTGCCTGTATCCCAAGGGCCTTACACAGAGAAGGGGAGGTAATCCAATGTACAGTTTAGGAAATTGAGTCGGACCTCTAGAATGGATGAGAAGCTCGGTCCTGCAGGGTTGGGGGCAGGGGGCTCGGAGGCTGCCGGTGTCCCCCTTGTAAGAGGTGACGTGGCTTGCATGGAGGGAGCAGAACTGGGTTTCTCTGAAACAGGAAACCAGGAGGAAAATGAGTTTTAGGTAAAAAGATATGTCTTTCCGTGAAAGATTTGTGAGTTTGATGAGCCAGTGCGCCATGCAGGCGGAAACATCCAGAAGGCACTCGGATGTGTGAGTATGGGCATGAAACATTGGATCTGGGCTTACCAGTTCACCAAGAGCCGCTTCCTTTGGGGTTTAGCTCTGTCTTCACGCTGCTAAGTCAACCTAAAACGGCTTCTACTGTGATCCCCAAATTCTGGCCGGCAGCCGCGGGAGCCCCACATTTCACGGATCACGCCCAGAGAAGGGAAGAGAGGCAGAGACTTTGTCCAGCACTTCTGGTAAGCCCTTCAACTGACTGGTCCCCAGCTGATTCCACCGCCACCACTTTGCCCGGACCCGAAGTCAAGCGCAGAGCCAGCCCCCGCTAAGGCCATAGGCATTCCCAAACTGAAACTCGGGGACGTCAGAAAGGCGAGGGGGGAAACAGGTGCCATGGTGACAGCCAGCAACTGTCCCCTGAAACTGTTCAAGGAAGCTGGCCAGTTGAGCTCTTCTCTGACTTCATTGTCTCAGCTCTCTCGGGGGCTCAGACACTGCAGAGCAAGGAGCTGGGGGGATCTGGGGCCGTGGGTCCGATCAGGAGAAAGCCCGTAAAAGGCGGGATGGCGGCTGGGGAACCGGCAGCACAGAGGAGGGAGCTTGCCTCGTCTTGAGACCCGAGGCCGAGGCCAGGAATCCACAGTCCTGGGAGCTCAGCCAGCAGAGGACAGCACGGGGAGGGTCACATCTCAGCAACTGCCCGGCCCTGGGAGGGACCTGCACGGGGGCCGCTCCCCTCCCCGGCTGGCCAGGGAGTGGCCTAGAGACCTGACTCCCCCCTGGGGGACCCTCAGAGAGCTCAGCGCTCATTTACTTCTTCCCTTGTTTGGCTTTGCTTTCATTGACTGAGTTCTCCGGCTCTGGGCTGGCGGTCAGACAAAGTTGAAGGACAAGAAGCAGTTAAGTCATAAATTTTCTCATGCACAGCACACAGACCAGAGCCCCCGTGGGCTGCAGAAAGGTACGGCATTCACTCTGGAGAAGGATTTCAGGAACCATCCGTGGCGCCCTCTAATTCTGAGAAGAAGACACGAGAGGCTCGTGTCAGCCACTCTATTCGAAAAGCCAACTCGTGGTTTCACAGCAGGTTCTCTTTTCTCCGTTGCCATGATATCTGCCACCGTTTTAAAAGCCACACGTCCAGGGGCGCCCAGGTGGCTCAGTCGGTTAGGCGTCCGAGTCTTGATTTCGGCTCAGGTCACGAGCCCGTGGCTTGTGGGTTCAAAACCCGTGTCGGGCTCCGTGCTGACAACGTGGAGCCTGCTTGAGATTCTCGCTCTCTCCTCTCTCTCTCTCTCTCTCTCTCTGCCCCTCTCCTGCTTGTGCTCTCGCTCTCTCAAAATAGATAAATACACTTAGAAAAAATTAAAAACTAAAAATAAAAACCATACATCCAGCAGCCCCATGCCCTTTGGGGTCTACAGCATGTCTGAGCAAGGAGCCGCCTGATGGCAGGACCCTGGGTCCCGGGAGGCTCACCACCATTTTCTCTCCTCCAGGGGCTCGCCTGCGTGCAGGTGACACAGGGCTGCCTGGGGAGCACGGAGCAGATTCGGGAGAGCCTCTGTGGCGGTTTGAGGAGCTGCTGTGGAAGGAGACCTGGCCAGAGAGGCTCTGACTCCAAGGCAAAGGGCTTCGCCCACACCTCTGGCAGCGATG
Source organism: Herpailurus yagouaroundi (assembly GCF_014898765.1). NCBI lineage: Eukaryota > Metazoa > Chordata > Mammalia > Carnivora > Felidae > Herpailurus > Herpailurus yagouaroundi. The sequence continues at coordinate 18,690,206 of NW_024412430.1, read as the reverse complement.
CGGGTGGGTCACAGAGGAACCACCGGGCGGAAAGCAGTTCGGTGTTTGTCCAGGTGGTACGCACAGCCGTCCATGACCAGAGGAACGACCTGACCTGGCCTCACTGAGGGCCACGAAATTTATTAGCACGTTATCCCTGCTCTAATCACACCTCGATGTCTTCCTGAAGTCCCGTGTCTGGAAACGTGCTCAGAGAAAGATCTGCCCAGGGAGCGTGTATTTCACTGTCACAGACGACCTGGTCAACCTTGAACCTATGTCTCGTTCCACATCCATTCAGGGGCATGTGAAACTGTACAGGCCCCAGAGACAAAGCCTTGAAGGGAAGACAAGTCTCCCACCGTGAGGGTGTCCAAGCTGAGAACTGGTTTTGTCTGGCGGCCGCAGACCTTGGCGGCCGCAGACCTTGACGCCCACATAACCATCACCAGCACACCGCTCACCTCTCTGGGTTTGTCAGCTGTCATCCAACGAGACCAGAAGCCTCTTTGCTTCCCACCCCACTCGGGTTTATTGGTACTTAAGAGGTTTTGTAGCTCTGGCTGATGATTGATGATGCGCAGAGCCATGGACGTACGAGAGGGGAGAAAGGAGAGGCTCCACAAACGTCCCAGCCACCAGAGGGAGGAAGGCCCAGATGGCAAACGTCAAATCGGTGCCTCCCACGGGGGCAGATGGAACTGGAAGACTTAGATGAGAATGTTATCCAAGCACTTAGTAAGAATTCTCAAGGAGCTGCACCAAAAGCATAAAATGACTTTGCAGAAGTAAATACATGCTTTTCAAACTTCAATACGTGAAACGAAAAACAGGATGGTCTTTGTTCAGATTGTCTCCGGAAGACCGAGTAGAAGAAAACCTTGGAATGCAGAGCAACGACGCAAAGAGGGAAATCACAAGGAGAAAGATAGGAGCCTTCGAGCACAGACCCAAGCGGACGGGACGTGTAGCCATAGAAGTGCAGAGAAGAGATCCGTAAGCAAACACAACCGACGTGATCTACGTGAAGAATCAGACCCGCAAACTGGCCGATCGAGTATATTTATTTTTTTTTTTTAATTTTTTTTTCAACGTTTTTATTTATTTTTGGGACAGAGAGAGACAGAGCATGAACGGGGGAGGGGCAGAGAGAGAGGGAGACACAGAATCGTTAACAGGCTCCAGGCTCCGAGCCATCAGCCCAGAGCCTGACGCGGGGCTTGAACTCATGGACCGCGAGATCGTGACCTGGCTGAAGTCGGACGCTTAACCGACTGCGCCACCCAGGCGCCCCCGATCGAGTATATTTAAAGGGACACATCCTTGGGGTCATGGGTTGAATTGCGCTCCCCCTCCCCAAATTTGTTGAAGTCTTAACTCCCTCAATCTCAGAATGTGACCTTGTTAGGAAATAAAGCTGTCACAGATGTAATTAGTTAAGACGAGGCCATAGGGGAGTGTGGGAGTTGGGGCAGGGGGTGGTCCTAATCCAAGACGACTGGTGTCCTAATAAAAAGGGGAAATTTGGACATAGAGACAGACACAAGTAGAGGCAAGAAAATGTGAGGACTCCTGAAGATACCCGTCCAAGCCGAGGAGACAGCCTGGCACAGATCCCTCCCTCACGGCCTTCAGAAAGAACCAAACTTACTGACTGTCCTTGACCTCAGACTTGCAGCTTCCAGGTCGGGGAAGCCGGCCCATCTGTGGGCCTTTGTCATGACTGCTCTAGCAAGCCAATACACTTGGCAACAGCCTGATGAAATTGCTGAATTAGAAGAAGGACACAAATCCTAAACGAAAAGACAGAAAACACCAGATGGTTATAATGTAACAAGAGAATCAGAGCGGCATTGAACTTGGCTTCCAGGACAGTGACACTTTTTCAAGGGTGGCCCACACTGGTTGTCATTCATTTCTCTCTTCCCCTTTGCTCTGGAGCCCTCTGTCTCCCCACCCAGGTGTCTCTTGTCGAGACCTGAATGGCTGTCCCTCGTGAAGTGCACGCAGTAAGGACCGCTGGTGACCTCAGCAAGAGCGTGGCCATGGCCGTTCTCTCAGCCCTCCTCCAGCCTCCCTGGACGTACCTCGCCTCCAGGCCCCACCAGCGGAGGGCTCCCCAGCTCCGTCTCTTGCTTCTTCTGCTTTTAATCAACGCTCACTCCTTGGGTGACATCTCGTCCAGTGTCAGGGCTTGGAATGCGAACAAGGTGCTGAAGGCTCCCAAACTTACCCAGAATTCCAAGCTTGCACACCCGCCGGCCTCGGTCAGCATCTCTGGCTGAACATCCTACAGGCGTCTATCTACACTGGATGCCCTAGAAAGCAGAGTGGGACAAACTGGGGAGATCAGGACTGAGGGAGAGCCAGTGTGACAGAGTGAGAGGCCGAGGGGGCACTGCTGGGCCCACGCACAATCAGGGGACTGTCGTCACACATGGGTGAGTTGCAGGACCTGGGGAGAGTCGATCTGCAGGGGGTCAACCCACCAGCTCCAACCTCCCCGGCTCACGGTCTCAGCCCGGCGCCCCTGCTCATGCGGGCGGCCTGTGTGTGGTCACCTCAACAGAGACAGGGAGTCTCCGGAGCGGGTCCCCAGGGCACGTGGTGTGGTCCTGCAGCAGACCCACACGGAGGGTCCCCAGGGGCGGAACGGGGCACCCTGCCGCCCCTCCCACGTCAGTCTAGAGCAAGCCCAGCCTGGCCAAAGCCAAACACCTCATCTGGTCATTTCTATCCTCCGATGCTGTCCCATAGCGGTTGCAGCCGCCATACTCCCCCGTGTTGCCCTGAATTAGGGGCAGACTGGCCTTGGGAGTCTCATCCACTTGCAGTCACGTGGTGGTTGGAGCCGGGGTCACCACCTCCCATGTCCAGGGACTGGCCTGCCCCTCGCGACCCGACTCTCACTCCTCTCTCCAAGCCTGAGGCGGAAACGGTCTTTCCATCTACACGACGGAGCAAAAAATTTATTTTGATTACGTGTGAATGTAAATAGACCGGCCTTTTGAAATTCTGTGATTGGCAGGCATTGGCATCTGCATTTAAGAACACGAGAAGGGTGCTTTGTATTTTAAAATAAAAAGCACTACCTTTTCAAGGTGTCACTTGAAGTGTATAATTTGCACCCACTTAAAGTGTCTAACGTGGTGAATTTTGAAAACTGTATACTCTTGTAACCATCTCCACGTTCAAACTGCAAAATATTTCCATCCCTCCTGGAAGTCTCAGACAACCCTGGACATGCCTCCTACCACTACAGATTCCCGTTTCCTGTTCCAGAACTTGACACGGAGTCGTACCGTAGGCAACGTTTTCTGTGTGGTCTCCTTCGCTCTGATGTTTTCGAGACCCACCAGTGTGTGTGCGTGTGTTACTTTTATGGCCGAGTAGTGTTCCCTTCCTTGGGTGTGTCATAGCTGGTTTTCCATTCACCTGCCGATGGACACTGGGAGGTTTCCCATGCTGGGACACTAGCACTAAAGCCACTATGCACTTTCCTGCACGATGCCGCGGGCAGATCCATCTTTTCATTTCTCTTGGGCAACCTCTTAGGAGGAACGTGCTCCCTCCGGAGATCCCCTTCTGGCTCCAAATGTACAGAATCTGCCCAGCAAAGCCCAGGTGTCACCCCAGCCCTGGGGAGGCTTCTGTCTTGGGGACTTGCAACTCTTGTCAACCCACCTCTGCAGGAGGGAACTGACCTCTGGATGGAAAGGCACCTGGAACGCACTTCTCTCCACTGACTTATATTTATGCCCCAGCACACTTGATGGTGCATCAAACAGCCACCCTGCCCTTTTTTTTCTGGCTGTGAACTAAAATTATTTCTAGGAAAAGAGACAGAGAGGGAGCTCAGTGAATTAATTCAAGTTTATTCTCTAGTGGCCTCTAGTGGCATTTGTCAGAACTGCATCTCAGTCGGTACTTTGGAGACCCCTGACTGCCCCAAAAGGCTGAGGACAGCCTCCCCGCCCCGCCCCCCCCTCTCGCCCCCAGCCTCTCCTTCCCTCCCCAGCCAAAACTAGTCCCGGCTCAGCTGAAGATACACCACACTCCTACACCGCTAACCCTGTGGGGTAAGACTGGCTTCTCGTCCCATTAAAAAAATCAAAACTGCTTACCACCGGTTTCTCTTTGCCCCTCCCTATGATTCCAAAACCCCAACCTTGTGAATTAGAAATTCACGGATTGTAGGGATAGATGTAGTTAATACGGCAAATTTCTCAGTTTCTGTTACTCTGGTTACTCCATCTTGTATCAGCGGGAGCCCGGTTGCTATACCCGCAGGGTTTTGTGTCCAGTTAAAGTGAGTGAAAAAAGCCACCGCGGGTCACAAGGAAAGGGACTTTGGGCACAAACTTTTTCAGAGGGTTCTTGGTCACAGTGTATCTTAGAGGCACATTTGGCGAGTAAAGACCAGATCGTGTAAACTGCCCACTCTCGCCAAGGGGTCTCCCCTCGTGCTGCTGGGTTTTCCTCAGACAATGGAATACCATGGACATTCGAGAATGTACTTTGCTTCTGAGCCCATCTGCTGATCTCCCTGGTTCTTCGCACGACCCCCACCCAGCACGGCAGGCTGCCACCAGCATTGGTCACCACGCTAATCTAATGATCTCGCCTGGGGTCAGTTTGGAGAGGGTCTTGTGTGGTTTCTGTGGCCCAATCCATTGGACGGACGTCGGACGGAACGTTTCACCCACAATGAGATCCGCGCCTGCTGTTCCCGGGAACAGTGTTACCTCCAGCGTGTCAAGAGCGGAGTTTGCCACTAAGCACTCTCATTTCCTTGCACGTATCAGGTTTCTACGCAACTGTTTCCGCAAAAAAATGCCCCCAAGGTATAACCAAGCTAATGAAATTTATTCAGAGAAGACACCTAGTGCAATGAACACGCATATGGATAGGACCTACATCATCACCAGCTCTCATCAGACCACTGCACTTCATGAAGTGAGCACCGTAAGTTTGTAAGAAAGGAATGGGACATTTCTCTTCTGCTAATGAAATCCACCCTGAGAGCAATCTGAAGTAGCTAGAAACTTAGCCTTATTGGATAATCATTAAAACTCGAAGAACATGTCCCCGGAAGGAAAGGGAGGGCCTGGTTCTCCGGGTGAGATGATGGCCTTGCTCCCAGAACCTCCAGGAGCCCGAGGCCTCTCTGCTCCCTCCGGGGACGGTGGGGCACAGAGAGAACACCTAGTGTATTGTAGGGGCCTGTGAGCACAGGAGATGTGAAAAAACAACAATTTTGAAATTTCAAAAAAAAAAAAAAATACAGGACCATTCTGTGCCCCCATCCAGCTCCTACATCGCCACATTGTCTTCTTGATGTGCGCTTTAAAAACTTTGCTTTGGATGTTTTTATTTATTTTTAAGACAGAAAGCACGAGCAGGGGAGGAGCAGAGAGAAAGGGAGACAGGAACCGAAGAGGGCTCCGCGCGGACAGCACAGACCCCGACACGGGGCTCGAGCCGTCAGCACAGAGCCTGATGCAGGGCTCAAACCCACAAACTGTGAGATCATGACCCGAGCCAAAGTCGGACGCTTAACCGGCTGAGCCCCCCAGGCGCCCCTATGCAGTATTTTTAAAAGCAAAGTTAGGATGTGGTATGTGTGCTCCTGTATTCACTCAGGAACAAGATTTTGCAGCAGGTCTGATCAGGGGTATGATCTTGGAGGACTGAGGATCGAAACCAAACGCGGGGGCATCTGTCACAACCACAGGGGTTCAGAAGAATAAGCGATTTCCACCAGCAGCCAGCCCTGAGAGCGATGAACACCTCTTTGGGTTTTCCCTACGTTTATGATAAGAGGAAATGCTACATTTCACTCAGAGGTTAGTGAAAATAAACATGTGGTTTCCCCACCACGTTCACAGGCAGGTCTGGAGGCGGGGGGGGGGGGCACCTGCAGGGCTCCAGGGCCCTGCCAATGTCTTCTGAGATCCAGGAAACGCTGGGGTCTCTAGACGAAAGCGGATCGTCCACAGAAAGACCCCAGGAATCTATAGTCCTCACAAGCCCTGAAAACAGTGGGCACCAAGTCGCCAGTGTGCTCATGACAGTCGCTGGCAGACGCAGGGACCTGATCTAATTACACCTGAGGGACCCTCATCGGTGGCCACAGCTGGCTTCTGCCCAAGGCATCACTGAATGGCAATTGTGCTACCCCGGCGGGGGTGGGGGTGGGGGTGGGGGTGGGGGGAAACAGCCTGTTTTCACAGTATTTCTTGCGCAATAACCTTCCCCTTGAGAAAGTGGGAACGCTCCCTGTCTTGTTCATCACGGAATCCAGCCAGCTGGACACACTCAAGAAGCATTTGTTGGGGCGCCTGGGTAGCTCCGTCGGTTGAGCGCCCGACTTCGGCTCAGGCCGTGATCTCGCGGTCGGTGAGTTCGAGCCCCGCGTCGGGCTCTGTGCTGACCGCTCAGAGGCTGGAGCCTGTTTCGGGTTCTGGGTCTCCCTCTCTCTCTGCCCCCACCTCCCACGCTATCTCTATCTCAAAGATAAATAAAGATTTAAAAAATTAAAAAAAAAAAAAAGAAAGAAGCTGGAGTCCTCTATCATTGCTGGCGGGAAAGCAAAACGGTGCCACTGCTTCTGAGAACAGTTTGGGAAATTTCTTAGAAAGATCGCTGATTTGATATGACCCAGCAATTCCACCCTTAAGAGTCTACCTGAGAGAAGGGAAAACCTATGTCCACATAGGTTCACAGCAGCACTATTCATAATACCCAGAAGCTGGAGAAATGTAAACACCCACCGACAGATGAATGGCTAAACCAACGTGGCCTATCCGTACGATGGAATCCTACGCAGCTATAAAGCGAACTTCTGACACGCCCCGCAACACGGGTGGACCGCAAGAACACCGTTCGGTGAAAAGAAGCCAGAAGCGAAATGCCACGTACTGTCTAATTCCGTCTAAATGTCCGGCAAAGGCGAATCCGTGGAGACAAAAACCAGAGAGCCCAGGGCTGACGTGCAGGAAGGACCTTTGCGAGGGGATAGAAATGTTCCGAAGTTAGATTCGGGTGAAGCCCACACGCTTAGCACATTTACTGAACGTCACCGAACTGTACACCCGGAATGGGTGAATTTTACGGGAGTCAATTACAGCACAGTTAAGCTGTTAAGAAAAGAGTGATGGTCAGGCCAGTGGAGTCTGAAAGGTCCTGGAGACCTCGACCTGAGGGAAAAGAAACGCCTCCTCCGGAGCCCAGAAGGAACTCCCTGTTACAAAACGCTGTGGGTCTCCCGGGGTGAGCAGTGCAGAGATACGGTACCTCAGAGCCTGGAAACGAGGTAAAAGCCAGACGTGGAAGTGTCGTATCTACAAGTGGGAAGGCTGGGCCATTCCTCACCTGCAACAGTCATGCAGACACCCAGTCACGTCAGATTTAGTGCCGTGGCCGAAGTACACCCTTGTTCTACCCACGGGGAAAGCTGTGTGGACACCAGTAGCAGGAGGAAGGGTCCTGAACACTAAAAACCACCTTTCAGGCAACTTGCACGTTAGTTTCTTCACTCTCTTTCCGGGCTCTCAAAGCCTAATTTGTGCATCTCAAAGTCACGGCGAATCTTCTTAAAATTCTACGGTGGCATGGATTTTTTTTAATTGAAGAAAAAAAAAATTTTTTGGAGAGACAGAAAGTGTGAGTGGGGGAGAGGGGCAGAGAGAGAGACAGAGAGAGAGAGAGAGAGAGAGAGAGAATCTTGAGCAGGCTCCATGCTCAGTGATCAGTGCAGAGCCTAAGGTGGGGTTCAATCCCACGACCCTGGATGGATCACGACCTGAGCCGAAATCAAGAGTCAGACACTCGACCGACTGAGCCACCCAGGCGCCCCATGGTTGCACGTTCTTGGGATCGGTTTAGACTGGCGTTCCCCCAGAGAGGTGGCTTTGGTGCAGGTTTCCATTAAAGACACCGTAGTGAGGAGACACTTTCTAGTAAGGAATGAAGAGGGCTCTTCTGGGCATGTCTACAATTCATCTTTAAGCAAAAAGAAACGGAATCAGGCATTGCAGAGTCAGGCCTTGTTACGTGCCCATGTCAAACGAAGACCTCCTCCGGCCGGACTCTGCCCTACCTGTACATACATCCCTCCTTCCGAGAAAAAGGAGAAGCTTCAACGCGGAACTGGCACGAGTTGGGGCAGCAGCACAGGGAGGGACCAGGCTGCCTTTCCTCCCCCCAGTTCCCTTTAACCTGCCTGCACCCCGCCTCCCCTCCACTAAGAAAGATCTGGAAGCAGGTAACACCACTCACCTGAACTCAGCCCCCTGGTGGATGTGATAGCGAATGACACCTGCACTTTACTACCTAGAGCCGGGGTGCAGGGGCGGTAGTACCCATCCTGGGCTGGCGGGTATCCACACAGCTGCCTTCTGGAGTTTTCTCACTTGGTCCTGTGTCTCCCCGGGTAGCTGCACATGCCCCTAAGGCCTTCCAACACACAAGGGATGGTTTATCAATCTGTTTCTCTGCCTCTGGGCAACATTTCACACTAAGGCCTCAGCACTGCAGAGTGGGAAAAAGTGAACAGGACAAATTCCAGAAAAAGCAATACTAGGGAGTTAAAAATGCTAACTTGCTCTTTTTTCGAGAGAGAGAGAGAGAGAGAGAGAGAGTGGGCAGCAGGGGAGCGGTAGAGGGAGAGGGGGAGAGAAACAGAGGACCTTAGGCAGGCTCCACCCCCCGATGCGGGGCTCAAACCCACAATCATGACCTGAGCTAAAATAAAGACTCGGATGCCTAACCTGCTGAGCCACCCAGGACCCCCGTCCCGTCCGGTCCTTTTAAAAACATGGATGAGCACCAAGCCAAGGCTCCTCAGTGCTGCTCAGCTGTATCCCCACCTACGCCTGCAGGCGAACAGCGTTCCAGGCCCGGGGGCTCGGGACTGGCACTGAGACATCACTGAGGGGCACTGCGAGAAATTCCTCCAGCAGACTAGCTCCCTACTCACCGGAGGGCACAGAGCCCCAAGATACAGGGTCACCATGAAAAAAAGCAAGGCAAGAAACAATCTGTAGGGAAGGGGACCACGTACGCATTAAAATAAAGCGCTACAGGGGTGCCTGGGTGGCGCAGTCGGTTAAGCGTCTGACTTCAGCCAGGTCACGATCTCGCGGCCCGTGAGTTCGAGCCCCGCGTCGGGCTCTGGGCTGATGGCTCAGAGCCTGGAGCCTGTTTCCGATTCTGTGTCTCCCTCTCTCTCTGCCCCTCCCCCGTTCATGCTCTGTCTCTCTCTGTCCCAAAAATAAATAAAAAACGTTGAAAAAAAAATTAAAATAAAGCGCTACAGATGAGAACATACAGGTATGTTTCCTCACGCATGTACTAAAAACTGGGTGGACCCTTAACAAGCCAACGACGGGAGTTTACCTGGAGGGACACGGGGCGGACGGGATGGGCCGTGTCTCTGACCTGCAGGAGCGAATTCACTATGCAGTACTTAAGTGAAACAGAAATACAGAATTATGACAGCGCTATTCTGGTTTCAACACCTGACCCCGGGGCTCACGTCCTCGCGGGCCAGTGCCAGGGAGGCTAAACCCAGGCTTCCCCACCTAAATAAAACCTCACTCCTATTTCAAGAGCCGATGGCTGCGTGCTCACCAAGTATCGTGGCAGGAAGTACTTAGTCTCTAGTACTTTGGGGACTGGTGAGGAGGGAGGCGGGGGCGTGGTGGGAGGGGGACAGACCTTCCGTAGGTCACCTTGGCTCATGGTGGCGAGGTTTCCAGACAGTACCCCGAGCTCCATTTACTCTGAAAAGTTAACCTCTTAAAAGTTAACCTCAAACCTCCCCCCACCCCCCAAAAAACGGTTTAAATGTTCCTGTAAGAATCCCACACAGAACTGACATCTGTGTAAGATCCGTTTCAAACAAAGGTGTAAAAGCACCAAGTCCCCCCACGTAGGTACCGACGCCGAATTTCCGAGGAGGAACCGAATGTCAAGGGAGCCTATTTAAAAAATGTTTCCGTGTTGAGAGAAGCAAGAGGTGTTCTTGATTCAGAGGGGGGGCTACCATATACGGTGGCGTTTGGTCCAACCCTCTAAAATTAGTACAGAAAAATCAACCATCGCTCTGACACGCTGTTCCAACAAAGACCGCTCGTCAAAAAACAGAAGAACTGAAAAAGCTATTTGGGGCTTTGCACGGCTTGACGAAACCAATCACACGTACACGAGTTACTCAGCAGCTGCGGCCGTCTCCCGCCGCGGGATGGACAGGGACGGGCGTGCGGCCCGCGCACGGTGCGCGGGACGTTTATCTGAATCCTGCAACTTGGCTCTAACGTCAGTGGTTCCAGAACCTCCCCGCCAAGTACCTGTTGTCCAGCGGACTCCAGAAACTCAGTCACCTTCCTGAGGACGTCAGAGGCTTTACAGTTAGAGCCGTAACAAAAGATGCTGTGTTTACCCAGCAAGCAAAATCCCCCAATTCAAAGCCTCTCCCGCTCCACAAAAAAAGCCCTGCCAACTTTTCTGCGGAGCCTCTGCTGGGGGCTCCAAGGCGTCGGCGGCCTGGGCCGCTGTCCCCGGCTGGGCACCGAGGGCTGGGGAGCCGAAGCGGCAGCTGCTGCCCGCCTGTGCCCGCGGCCAGGTGACACTCCCCATTTCCCACTCTCAGGTGTCAACCCAACGGTTAAACCATCAGGTCAATGGAAACGGGAAGCAGCCCTATCCGATCCTGAGTTCTTTTCCTCCACACCTCAGACCACACTCGCCAGGAGCAGGGGGCTCCGGCGGGGGCGGGGGGGGGGGGGGGGCCGGGGGGGGGGGAGGTGTCCCAGTCCCAACCGCCCAATCATGCCGCTTCCTCTGCCAAGCTGGGAGGCCCTCCGGTTTCAGGATACACATTCCGACATCCTAGTTCGTGTGTCAGCAGCATTCTGCCAAAGCAGAGGGTGAGGGCTGCACATGACGGCCCTGAAGCTCAAGATGACCTCAGGGGCTGCACCATCACGTGGTCCGGTCTGTGGCTCCGTGGCTCGCCCCCCTTCCGGCCGCTTGTACAGGCAACATCTTGGTCTCATCCAGACCCGCCGGGGAGCAGAGAGGGCGGTTCTCCAGCACACGTGATGCAAATTCCCCGCTGAGCCTCGCCGGCCCCAGTGCCATGGGCCCACTGCCACCAGCTCCGACGGCCTCCTCCCAGGCTGGCACTGGGGCCAGGCTGCCTGCCGGTCCCCCCGCAGCTGTGCTGCTACAGTGGCCCCTCTCCCGACCGGAAGCCCTGGAACCCCTCCGGGAGGGGGGGGGCGGTTCATTCGGGCTGAACTGCCCAGCGAGCAGAGGCACAGGCGGCCCTGGGCGGTGGTGCAGGCAGCCCATTCCCAACTCACCGCCTCGCCCCCACCCCCGCCCTGCTCCAGGGCCCTGGGAAGTGCCGGGCTGCAGGTCCCCAGCTCTCAGGGGCCATGGGACCTCAGGAGGAGACAGGCTAAAACCCCAGACCAACTTCACGTCATCGGCCAGGAAATCACCTCCGAGAGACCCTAGCAGAAGAGCGACGGCATGGGTTTGCATCTGTCACGTGGCAACGTAAGTCCACACGCGGACGGAGTTGCCGCTCCTGGACGAGACCACCCCCCCGCCCCCCCCCCCCGCCCCACGGCAAACACTCAGCCCCAGGGCATCGCTGTGGGGTCACGCAGCACCTCCACTGCCCCACGTCCTCGCAACCCGCAGAGAGCCGACCAAAAGTTCTGTTTCGCTTTATTGGATACGCCAGGTATGGGAGTTACAAGTGAGAGCCACCGGGATGCGGGGGTGGCGCTGTCCCGCCAGCTCGGACATGAGCGGACCTTGCCTCCACGTGGCAGGAGCGCAAGCAAACGAACACATGAGCAAGATCTGGTGGCATTCCGGCGCGGGTGGCGCGAACGGTTAAATTACTAAAGCGCACGATACGTCAAGGGAAATGGTGCAGAAACCACATAAGTTACAGTTTTCGGGCCCGTACATGATTCTCAAGACAGGAAAGAACAACACCGTGCTCTGTACGACGTCGCTCCTCGCGTTTCCAAACCCAAGAAACGCTTTCCAGAAAAGCGGGCAAGATACACATGCGGGAGAATTCAAACCATTTCACAAAGATACAAAATCCCATCGGTGGGTTTCTCTTTTTTAAGGCACATTTTCATTGAAGGCACACAGAACTCCCACTGCAGGAGCCCCGGGCTCGTGGGACGCTGGTCGGTGGCAGCGTCCTGTTCCCGCCGATCCTGGGTGGCTGAAGGGGGAGACCGACCCTGGCGGGGGGCGGCGGGGAGAAGGCAGGCCTCCCCCGTCCTCACACAGGCCAGCCGCCGGGAATCTCAAAGCCCGAGGTCGCACCTCGCCGCCCCCCGGGGCCTGTTTTCCCAAAGTTTCATCACATTCGATCCATATGCCAACGTGGAGGGAAGATGCCACCTACGTTCCCGCCGAGCACGGGCAGAGAGCACCGTCGGTCTGACCTCAGGGAATGCAGGCCGTGCAGGTGGGTGCCACCCATTTTCCCGGGCCCCCGCCCCCGCCGGGCTGGGTGCCACCAGCACCCACACCCTCCAACCCCGAGTGGCCACCGCGGCAGCTCTGTGCACAAGAGGACGACGGAGGAACAGATTTCGCACGGTGACACCGCAAACCAGCCCGGTGGGGGTTGCCCAAGCCTCCCCGGGTGCCCGGCGGCCCCGTGCCCCTCAAGCTTCCAGCTGGCCCTCGGCCTCACCCATCTGCAGAGTGTCATTGTCCCCCAGCAGCTCGGTCTCCGGGACAGAGCCGTCCTCCTCCTCGGCTTCCTGCACAGGGCTCTGGGCCGCGTCCTCCGGGGTGTTCTGTGCGTCCTCGGTGGCCTCGGAGAGCAGGGCCGCCCTGTCCGCCATGGACGTGTTGGAGGGCGCGGTGGTGACGTAGCCCGTGCTGGTGGAGCCGCTGCCGCTGTGGTGGGAGCCAGGCTTGGGGACCACCTGGGCGGGCACCTGCTGCGGGGCCATCTGCATCGGGATCTGGACAGGGTAGAAGTTGGGCAGGTAGGCCCCGTAGGCTGGCACGGGCTGGTACCCGTTGACGGGGATGTAGAGCTGGGGAGGGGGCACCATGGGCCTGATCTGGCCCTTCATGGGCATGAACGGGGGCTGCGGGAAGGGCTGGGCCTTCGGCTTGGGCCCCCCGTAGCGGGCGTTGCTGACGTTGCTGACCGGGCTGGTGCTCAGGGAGCTGGTCTGCGTGGCATTGCTGGCCCCCGAGGTCTGCGCCGAGCTGTTGTAGGCGGACAGGTTGCCCCAGGCCCGGAGCCGGCCGTGGATGTCCTTGAAGCGGGGCCGCCGGCTGGGGAACTCGTTCCAGCACTCGAGCATCAGGGCGTACACCCAGGCCGGGCAGTCGTCGGGGCAAGGCAGCACCTGCCGGCTGCGTATCATCTCCACCACGTCCTGGTTGGCGTGCCCGCAGTAGGGCTGCAGGCCGTAGCTGAAGACCTCCCACAGGACCACGCCGTAGGACCAGATGTCCGAGTCCACGGAGAACTTGCCGTACACGATGGCCTCGGGAGACATCCAGCGAACGGGCAGGAGCGCGCTCCCCATCAGCTTGTAGTAGTCGGCCGAATACACTTCGCGGAACAGCCCCAGGTCCGAGATCTTCACGCTCAGCTTGTCGTACACGAGCACGTTGCGGGTGGCCAGGTCCTTGTGGACCACGTGGTGGCTGGACAGGTACTCCATGCCCGAGGCGATCTGCGCCGCGACGTGCACGAAGTCGGGGGGCTCCAGGGTGGACTTCACCGTGCGGTCGTCGTCGGTGCTGCCCACGTCCGAGTGTGGCGAGCGCATGACCAGGAACTCGTGGAGGTCCCCGTGCGAGCAGTAGCTGAACACCATGCTGAGCGGCTGGTCCTTGGTCACCACGCCCAGCAGGCACACGATGTTGGGGTGCTGCAGCCGCGCCCGCAGCATGGCCTCGTGCCGGAACTCCTCCCGGAGCGGCCCCTCCGCTTTGTCCTTCAGCGTTTTGATGGCCACGGCCTGGCTCTGCTCCCCCGGCGTCGGGCCGAACAGGTGGCCTTTGTAGACCTTCCCGAACCGGTCCTCCCCGAGCTCCTCCATGAACCTCACCGAGGACAGGCTGATCTCCTTGAGCTTGGCCTGCCGAAGAGAAGAGGCCCAGTGAAACACAGGAGGGGGACGAGCGGAGCAGCTGGGAACGGGGGTGGGGGGGGGAAGGCTTAGGGGGCAGTCCCAGCAAAGCCCCCCGGCCCTGCCCACCACTCTCTGCTCTTCAACACGCTCTGAAGCCGTGAGGCTGCCTGAAAACCTTGAACGGCTCCCAAGCAGCCTGCAGATGACGTCCCCCCAAATACCCCGGGGACGCCGTCGCAGTGCGCGTGCACCTGTTCACACTCAAGCGCACACCGCCCCCCCGAGCCAAGCTGGGCTCCACTGTCCCGGGGGCACCCCTGGACTCTCCCAGCCGCGCCCCCACCCGGGCCTTTCCTGCTGCTCTGGAAATGTGCCCGCCCTCAAACGAGGTTCTGCGTCTCCTCACCGTCCATCCCCAGAGCCCCCCAGCAAACACACAGTGACTGCCGGCTACACAGCTGAACGAGTCCACTCTACCTCCTTCAGAGCCCAGACGGGAATGAGCTTCCCCCCCCCATGCCTGCAAGTAACAGAAACGTCCCCTCACGTAAGGCAGGCGGGTGATGACTTTCTCGTGTGCTGTATTTTGGGATGCTCTCGCTGTCCTAGGAGCTCTCGGGGAGGGGGGTAGCCTTCAGCAGCGCTCTGTCCTACCCCCACTAGGAGTCTGCTGCGACCCAACTCCACACGGACCAGAAAACACACCCCAGCCCCTTGGAAGAGCCAGCCTGGCCCTCGGGTCGTGGGCCGATCCAAACCCTTTTCCTTTTGTTCTCCTGTGGGGAGCGCGGAAGCCCTGCAAGTTCAGGACCAGGATGGCTCCCTCGGGCTCCCTCGTTAGCGCGCAGGTTTAGGCGGAGGGGGGAGCCGTAGACGGTGGGGCGGGCGATCCCAAACACGCCTACAGCTTACTTCCTAAGCTCACGAAGGTCCTGATATGTCTTAGAGAACATACAGCAAAATCAAGGGTGGTTTAAAATAGTTACATGTCAGGGTGCCCGGGTGGCTCAGTTGGCTGGGTGTCAGACCCCCCCCCCCCCGGGTTTTGGCACAGAGCATGATCCCAAGGTTGTGGGATCGAGTCCCGCATTGGGCTCTATGCTGAGTGTGGAGCCTGCTTGAGATTCCCTCTCCCTCTGCCCCTCTCCCCAGCTTGTGCTCTTGCGCTCTTAAAATATAAAAAATAAAATAACAAAATAAAACAAAATAAAGGAAAAAGAAAGCAAAATGAAAATTAACAAGTAAAGAGAAAGGAAAGTAAAAAGAAAAGAAAGGAAAAAGAAAAATAAAACAAAAGAGAATAAAAATAAAATAAAGTAAAATAAAAATAAAACAAAACAAACTAAAAGTCAAAATAAAGTAAAAATAGAACAGAGTAGAATAAAATAGGATACAGCAGAGTAAGAATAGACTAGACTAGACCAGACCAGACTAGATTGGAATAGAACAGAATAGCTACGTGTTGAGTTTCGAGCAAATCGAGAAGCCCAGCGATCTCCAGGTAGAGGCTACGCCTGGAGGGGCGGGAGACCTGCTTATGCTGGTTGATGAGAGGCATCTCCACGTCCTGGCTGGGAGAGGCCATCAGCTGCCGCCGCTGTGGTGTGGACGCAGAGGCTTTCTGTTTACTCCGACACATGCAGACCAGGAAGAAAAGGCACGCGATGACCAGGGGAATCGCGATGCTGGGAACCAGGATGTACAGAATTCCCATCCTGCTGCTGTCCTGGGGGCCTGTGAACAGCAAGGGTCACGAGTTTTTAAGAAATATCCCCCTTCCCACCCGACGTTCTCCACCAGCCCCCCCGCCCCCGACTCCGCCATAAGAGCCAAACACAAGTGGATACGTTTATGAGACACGATCCCAAACTGCCACCAAGGAATCAAATGGGAATGCCCAGCCAGCACAGAAGACAAGTGAACTCAAAGGGTCTTACAGGAGTAATGACCAAGGTACTGGGATGAGCAGTGACCCTTGTCTGCAACATTTGAGGATTTTCCACATTTTCTGTATAACGGACACACTTTCTTTTAAGATAATAATGACAAATGCATTTGATTTGAAGGGCACAGGCAGCCAGTGAGTTTGACCCTATACAGTATGCAACTGGGGCTCGAGCATTCTTGAAGAAAGCATGGTGGGATGTGGGAGGCCTCCGTGAGGATTTACCTTTCTCCGTAATGAGAAGCAACACTCTGTCTCCCTCTACAGGACTTACGGAGACGCACAGGGGGCAAGCTGGGCTGAGGCACTGTCCCAGACCAGGGTCTGTCTCTCCCTCCCGTCCGTCCCATGCCCCCCACCCCCCCCACACACACATAAAATCAAAACTCTCCTGGCCCCACCCTCGAGGCAGATGTTCTAGAAGCCTCAGGGGCAGTGGAGATTCCGGGTCATGGTCATTTGTCATCAGGAGGGCTGGGGGAGATTCCACATGCCCCTCAGGCCAAGGTCAGTGATGTGAGCTCAGTCCAAACACCTGTGCGACCATCCATCTTTTCAAAATCACCAACGGATAACATGCTTATTAAGGACTCTGGTATTACGGGAAAGTGGGTGTTCCTAACAGCACATTCACCAAAGGCTATCCCACTGTCAACAGGTTGGTGTTCACCTGATTGATTCTCTATGTGTATTTTAAGGTGACCCTGAAATAAACGATATTCAGCTATTTCGGCACACAGAAGCAACAATTTGACGTGTTTTTTAAAAATAGAATTATCAGTAGAATTCTCGTCAAATAGAAATCATATCACCCATATTTTCCTGTTCCTGGTTTGGTGGCAGAATAACACATCTCAGACAAGGCTTCATGGGAAACAGACAGCCCTACGCATTCTTCAATGGCCGCACACAAGTCCACGGTACGGATGTGGTTCGATCACCATCCAACCCCCTACTGGTAAACAAGCGGCCTGTTTCTTATTTAGCTACTAAAAGTGACACTGCAATCAATATCCTTAGCATTTCTGCCCTCTTGAGTGCAGGTATTTTTGCGACGTGAGGTATTCTTAGAATTGCCAAATCAAACGACGTGTACAGATTTTTAGGTTTTGGTTTATTTTTAACTACAAAAGTAATCACTGCTCGTTGTAAAAACGTCTCACATTTTTTTTTTAATTTTTTTTTTCAACGTTTATTTATTTTTGGGACAGAGAGAGACAGAGCATGAACGGGGGAGGGGCAGAGAGAGAGGGAGACACAGAATCGGAAACAGGCTCCAGGCTCCGAGCCATCAGCCCAGAGCCCGACGCGGGGCTCGAACTCACGGACCGCGAGATCGTGACCTGGCTGAAGTCGGACGCTTAACCGACTGCGCCACCCAGGCGCCCCAAAACGTCTCACATTTTAACATTTCTGCAGGCCGTGGGAAATCACCGCTAAAAGTTTGGTGTGCAGCGTTCCAAAGCTTCACCCAAAAAATGTAGGTGCCTATGTGTGCTCACACACACCCCCCCCCACACAACCCTTTCCTCTATGAAGAAAGAGACAGAGAAGGGGAAAGAGGGAGGGATTGCAGAGAGGGGAGTTGCGGGGAGGAAGAGCAAAGAACTAACACAGCTCTTGCCCTACAACTTCCCTCTTTCCCTCAACAGGACACCATGGACATCCTCCCTTGCAGGAAATTGTTTTAGACCACTGTAGCATCCCACGAAGTAGCTTTACGACACTCTAACTACTGGCATTTTCATTCTGAAAGTTTATTCCTGCAGCGATCCCACATTCTTGAAGGCCAGTGTTAAGGTGTGTGGTGAGAGGTGCCTGAGTGGCTCAGTCAGCCCCGTAGCTGGCTCCTGATTTCAGCTCGAGTCATGATCTCACAGAGATTGAGCCCCTCGTCGAGTTCTGCTTGAGATTCTCCCTCTTCTCCCTCTGCCCCTCCCCTGCTCTCATTCTCTCGAGAGAAAGAAAGAAAGAAAGAAAGAAAGGGAAAGGAAAGGAAACGAAAGGAAAGAAAATGAAAGAAACGAAAAAGAAAGATCTGTGCCGAGCAAAGAGTGGCAAATTTGGAACTGCCCAATTATACTTCCAGAAGGTGAGGGATGCTAGTTTTCACTCCCGGTGACTGCAGGTGGAGACGTGCCCGGCCCGGGGCCAACAGGGGCACAGTGAGCCGGGTTTTGCTTCACTGTTCATCTCTCCTCATCCATGTCTTGTCAGTAACGTTCCACCAACCCACTGCCTCCAGGGTCCAAAATATAAGACTCAGAAGGCTCTTCTCTCGGGGTATCCGGGCGGATGGGAGCCGGCAACACGTACGTAAATGGTTGCAACAGAGAAATAACGTTTGTACTTTGTACCGTCTGCAGCCCTTAGTCACACTCTCTTCCTGTTCATAATGTAACAGAGAAATTGCAGGGAAACTGGTTACAAGACTGAAGTCCTGTTCTTCCCAACTCTGCCGAGCCCACCTACAAAAGCTGGTGCAGCGGGAGGCAAGGGGGGGGGGGGGCCAGGCGGTGTTGCGCCCCTAGCGACAGACGCCAGGAAGCACCCTATCAATACAGCAAAACCTTGGATTGGGAGTAACTTGTTCTGCGAGTGTTCTGCAAGACGAGCAAACATTTCTAATAAATTTGAACTTGATCGATGAGTGAGGTCTGGCGATACGAGTCGCCGGACGTCACATGATCAGCCCCGAGCCAAGGCTTCCTGAAATTCGCTTTGGGTCACAAGCATGCTTCCGGGACGATTTACGCTTGCAAATCAAGGTTTTATCGTACTGGCACACGTTCCGTGACGATGCTCGTGGAGAGACGAGGGGCCTAACCGAGCATCCCAGCACCACACACAGGTGACAGAGGGCCCCCAAAACGTAAACAGCAGTCCACGGAGCGGTGCAATTAGGGGTGACCAGCCCACGCCTCCTCAGACCTGTCTCTGACTTAAAACGTCCTAGAATGACCAGGTATTACTTCCCTAACCGCCAAAGGCTTTACTTAAAACCGACAATCACGGTGGTGATGTGGGGGCGGCGGCAGCCCCACCAGCCTCCTGGCCCCACGTCACCACGAGGTCACACACAACAGTCAACACGTTAAAAAAAAAGAGAGAGAGAGAATACATACTACAAGGGGGTACGTCACACAGTTCCATGCGTACGTTTTTATTCTGCGTGAAGCACCAGGGGCCCTCCATCTGCCCCCCGGGGTTCCGGCAGTATGCGTGGCCCCCTCCGAGCTCGGGGAAGTCCGTGCTGCTCAGGTGGTGGCTGTGCGGGAGCTGCAGGGCCCACGGCTGGCACTGGTGCCCGGACTTGGTGGTGGTGGCGGTCCCCCGGTAATCCGTGCCGGAACCGTTGTAGCACTGATGGTCTGCGAGGGAGGAGGCGTTAGGAGGCCCGAGGGCAACGGGCAGCGGCCCACCCCCGGGGGGGGACAGACAGCACCCTTCTTCAACTACCCCACAAACGGAAGCAACGAAACCACCGCGCCCACGTCTCCCACACTGGAAATTTCCAGACCAAAAGACTGTACGTACATAGCTTCCCAGAAAAGTGCCACTAAAAGTCGTGACTTCATAAAGCCCTGAGCCCACGAGTTAAACTGGGGGTGCATCTGGGGCGCCTGGGTGGCTCAGTCAGTTGAGCGTCCGACTTCGGCTCAGGTCATGATCTCCCGGTTTGTGGGTTCGAGCCCCGCGTCGGGCTCTGTGCTGACAGCTGGGAGCCTGGAGCCTGCTTCGGATTCTGGGTCTCCCTCTCTCTCTGCCCCTCCCCTGCCCACCCTCTCTGTCTCTCTCTGTCAAAACTAACCATTCAAAAATTTGTTTTAAAAATTGGGGGTATATCAGGGACACACAGGTGGGGAAGAAAACCCACCCGGCGTTATACCACGATCCTGAAACCACCTCTGGGACCCACCAGGAGCCTCCGTTCCAGAATGAGGACGTCAACCCCAACCTCATGTTCACTTGCAGCAGAGGCAAAGCAGAAGTGAACGGGGTGGGGTTGGGGGGCGGTAAACCCCCAGGCCCACAGCCTCGGAGACCCTCTTTGCTGCCCAGCGAGGACATCACGTGCATCTCTGCAGCCCAGGAGGAGACCCAGAGAGCTCTCTGAGCCAGACCTGGGGCGTGGGCGTTGAAATACAGAGCTTGCAGGGCACGGGCACTGTTCTAAGCACTTTCTAAGGATGAACTCACTTGATCTGCCTCCCACCTTCGGAGGTTAGTGGTTCTTATCCCGGAGCAAGGGGAAGAAACCGGTATTTAAACTGTCCAAGGTCACACCTGAGGAAGCCCTACAGCCAGGATCGGGGCGTGAGCGGTGAGCCCAGGGACCAGGCTCTGAACTGCCCTTGGTCAGGAGCTCCGCCCGGCTCTGGGACCCCCCCCCCCCCAGCCTCGCCAAAGAAGTGAATCCAGTCCCAAGCCTTGGGGGGGGGGGGGGGAGAAGGTGGTCTCTTCCCTGGGTCCCCGCCCCCTTCAAGGGGCAGCGCACCTGACCTGGTCAGGGCTGAGGCGCTCACTTGGAGATCTCAGGGCAAGTCTGCCTCCCTGGTGCTGTCAGCCTGCGGCGGAAGGACTCCCGGTGACTGCGCCGGGCCGGTGGGGACCCCGGGGCTCTAACAGACACCCCGCCCCGCCCCACGCCCGCCGGACTCACAGCGGCCCAGCCTCTCCGCAGGGATGCCGATGCGCATGCAGTTGGCGGCGTCCGGGCTCTCGGGCAGGGGCAGCGCCTCGCACTTGGGCAGCTGCAGCCGCATGAGGATGAGAGGGTTGGAGCGCGCGATGGTGTATTCCTGGCGGCACAGGTCGCTCTCCAGCACCTCGCACTCGTCCCGGCACAGCTCGCGGGGCTTGGGCGCCCGGGAGCGCGCGTCGCACAGCGGGAACACGAAGTGGCAGAAGGAGGGGATGGCGAACTGCGAGCACTGGTCCGACAGGTGCGTGGACGTGCCGATCATGGTGAAGGCCGCTGCGAGGGCGGGGAGACTGGCGTTAGCCGTGGGGGCCCCCGAACCCCGCCCCACCTGGCGCGCCTGGCCCCTGCTCTAGCCAGGTGTTCCCCGCCTGCCCGCGGCCCTCGGCCCCCTCTCTCCTTCCCCGCACCGGGCCCCTCCCAACCCTCCACGCTGTCCTGCGCACACCCGGAAAGGCGCTCACACGAGCAGGCCCCGGGGCCGCGCGAGAGCCGCCCCGATCGGCACCAGACACAGAAAGGCCCTGGTCCCCACGCCTCACTTAACACAATCCAAAGGGGAACAAGGAAAACAAGGGTCTCATCCAGCTGGATGCTTTTTCCATCATAGGAAGATCCGGATTTCCGATCCAAAAGCCACTTGCTAGGGCCCTCCTGTGACTTGTGTGGGTAGAGCAGTGACTTCTAGAGGCAGAGATTGGAAAAAAGCACAGGGACCCAGGAGGGAGCCACTGTCTTCCGGCATCCCCGCCCTGTGGGCCTGCAGGCCGACGCCGCAGCCTGGGAGGTGAGAGGGCACCCCAGAGAATGAAGGCTGTGCCGGACAGATGGACAGGCGGCCAGCCCTGTGAAATGCACCGCAGGAGGAGGAGTAAGAAGACAGTGGCGGAGGCAGAGGCGCGAGGGAGAGCCAGGAAACAGCTGGAAGGTGCTCAACGTGGGAAAGGCGGGGAGGCTTTGTGACAAAGAGAGCAGAGAGGCAGGTAGAGGCAGGGGGTCCGGAGCCAGGATGGGCTCGTTTGCTGTTTAGAGGTAGCACACAGGACGGAGTGTGCCGGGAATGAACCTGACCCCTGATGTGGGGAGAGGATATGGGGTGGGAGCTGCAGGGTGAGCCCTTACTCGCCCCCCTCGGCCATCGGGGCCCAAAGGAAGGCATCAGCCACATGCCCACTGCCAGGAGGCCCATCCCCTTTGACCTGCGAAGACCTGCTTGTAAATTTGATCCGAGGAAGCTGAAGAAAAAGAGGTCCCTTTGCTGGCACACCTTGCAGAGATGGGGAGAAAATGGGACAGGTTGGGATTCAATCCCTGGGACGCCCCAGCTCTACCCAGGACTTGTGGTGCGGTGCCTAGTGTGACCAGCAGGTGGCGCTGCGGGCACCCGTTATCCCGGGGGGGACCCGCGCGGCACCCGCAGCAGCCCCAGGAATACGTGAGCTGGTGTGGGAGCCCCCTGCCCTGTTATTTACTATAGGTCAGTGGGTCACTCAGTCCCTTTCTGGTCCTGTGTCTTTATCTGCCAAGTGATTTGTTGAGGCCAAACACTGTGGAATGGATGGCTGCACAGAGCCTGTATGAGCACATGGGGTGTATTCATGGTCCTGCCTGGTCCCTTCCGGTCTATATTAAAATTGAGGACCGGGTTTGGGTGCAGGGTCTCTCGGAGACAGCTCAAGGACCAGGTGTGAACCCAGTTCTGTCCCCTCATGGCAGAGCTGGTGACCATCAGGAGGGCGGTCGTGATGTACACCTTGACCGCCAGGCAGAGAAAGACGGTCTAAGAAAGCCAAACCCGGCATTTCTTGTGGGGCGATCAACCAATAGGGTGTCACAGCTGACCCTGTAAGGGGATCTCCTCTTCCCTCTCTCCCTCAGAACATATCACATGAGGGCTGACTTCCGATCACCCAGAAGATTCAACAACTCATGTCCTCACCTTCCCCCGCTCCCCACATCACTCTGAAGACTCCTTGGAAGCTTCCAGAGTCCTGGGACAAGCACGCTCTCCGAACAGAACATCCCCACAGCCAGTCTCTAAACCCCAAGCCGGTCCGTCTAGAGCAACTTCCACTTCAATCCACAAATCTGGAGATCCTCATTTGGCCCTTTGCCCCAACGACGGCTGTAAAATCAGTCTGCTTAGGTATGTGAGTTGTTTAACGCTTCAGACAATTCCTAAAGAAATCACTGAGGGGCAGTCTTGTGCCTGGAATCAGGGCTTGCCAATTAGTGGGATGTAAAATTCTAGAGTCTGTGGCTAGCATTCTAAAAGAGGGTTAGAACGCCCGAGAGGACGTCAGCATGCAGGGTTCACGATAAGGCGGTAACCCGCTCTTCTCCCTTAATGAAATAAAACCGAAGAGAAAAACCACCGCTTTTGATAAGGGTGCATTTTGCTTCCTGCAACCCGTTTCCCGTCTGTGAGATACATGCACGCATACACCAAGTCCTAATGTAAAGAACACAGCTCGCTGTCTGTGGTCCCCGAAAAGGTTTGAGAAGTTCTGCTGCCAATGGCATGAAAAGCTTTTCCAAGGAGAGATACCAATGTTTTCAAAACGTTCTCCTGCTGGGCCCCCCACTGCCCTTTCCACTTCTCCCTGGACACCTGGCCCTGTCCTCAGAGGGCTCAGTCACCATGGGCCAGGCAGGTCTATGCGTGACCATGATGACCTCAGCCCCTCCAGGCTGGGGTGAAAGGCAAGGCCACGGCGCACCCGAATTTAGAAGGGCGTGTCAATGACACCCCCAGGAGCATACACCTAGGACCCTTGCTCTTGCCCCTTACCAGGGCACAGCTTTCTTTGCCAGGCCCTCTGCCAACCCCACCACGTCTCCCGGGGAGCCCGGCCTCAGAGGCTGGCCGGTGGCTCCAGCGTGTGCCTGGGGGGAGAGCAGAGACAGGAGGAACAGGGCTTTGCGGGGCTTTGGTCTAATTCATTTTCTTACTTCTCAGAGGATTTCCCCCAAGATGACCTTCACATCAACATGTAAAGGTCAGTGCGTTGAGGGCTAACCGCCCACCAGAAATGCTAACTCCCAAAGAGACAGAGAGCCGGCCGCTTCATGCCAAATGATCGGCTACGCTGTTCGTGCTGCGAAGAGGCACCTGAAAACCCGAAGGCTGATTCGGTCTGATGGTGCAGCACCACCGCCACCACCACACACCACCGCCAACCTGCAAACCTCTCTCCCGAACAGCGCAGTTGTGGCCCTAGTAACCAAGCACAAGTCCGAGACGGTGCAAAAGTCAGGAAAGGCGGAACAAAGAAGTCAAGTGATGGAACGCCGTGGGCACCGGCCCGCCTGCAGTGTGGCCAGCCCGGGGACAGGAGGCCCTGACGACGCAGTGAGGACAGAACAAGGCAAGACTTGGGACCCATCTGGTTGGCCCGATTCGACGAATCAGACGTATATTCTAAGCAATCTGCCCTTGGTACTGTGAGCACACCAATGGGGACATTCTGGATCAAACCACAATGGCGACTCCAAATGCTTCTAATAAAGGTCTCCGCCTTTCCATCGCCAAGAACACAGAACAGGGACTGACTGTCCGAGCGAGTAACTGGCAAACACAAGCAGGTGCTCACTGTCTCACCGCAAAGATGTCGGGCTCCTACCTGTGATTCGATTTTCAATCTCTCCCTGCATCTGGAGGGAGTCCACATAAATGGTCCGGTTCCCGATGAAGCGCGCACAGGCGATCCCCCGGTAAGGCTGGCAGAATCCGTCCTCGTGGTAGTCGTCTCTGAGAAAGACACAGTCTGTGACCACACCAGAAGATCTCGGGTATCCTTCAAGATGGTTTTTTTTTCCCTTGAAAATCCATACCTTGTGATCTAGCCATCTCGTTCCCCAGTATTTACCCAAATGGACTGAAAAGGACCACACGAAAATCTGCCCACAAATGTTGATTGCAGTTGTATTTATAACTGCCAAAAACTCAGAAGTAACTGAGCTGTCCTTCAGTAGGTGAATGGACAAATAAATTGTGGTCCATCCAGACAGAGGAATGTTATTCAGTGCCAGAAACAAAGTGCTGAAAATGTATTTTCTCTCCCCTGTGATGTTTTCAAAGTGTATTTATTTTGAAAGAGAGAATGTGAGAGGGAGAGGGGCAGAGAGAGAGGGAGAATCCCAAGCAGACTCCATGCTGTCAGCACAGAGCCCGACTCGGGGCTCGAACCCACGAACCCTGAGATCATGACCCGAGCTGAAATGAAGAGTCGATGCTCAACAGACTGAGCCACACAGGTGCCCCTCCCTTAGGATTTTCTTGGTAACATTTTCTTTTCTGTAGCTTACTTTATGGTAAGAGTTCAGTATACAATACATACGACATACAAACTGTGTGGTCATTGACCATTTACGTTATCAGTAAGGCTTCCAGTCAACAGCGGGCTATTAGTAGTCAGGTTCTGGTGGGGGGGTCAGAAGTTATACACTGACTTTCAACCATGCGGGGGGTCAGTGTCCCCATCTCCGTGTTGTTCGAGAGTCAACTGAACATCTGTCCAAGTTTGCAGAATGTCCATCACCAGGAGTGAATGCTAACGAATACTACGGACTTGAGTCGATCATCATGTATTGAAACTGGCCCATCGATCGTAACAAATGCACCACATTAACGCAAGATGCAACTAACGGGGAGACCGTGGATGTGTGGGTGCTGCAGGTGGCACAGACCACACGTAGGAACATGGGGGACAGGCAGGGGTGCTGGGCAAAGGCACGGCCCTCCCGCTGGGTCCCCCAGTCTGACTCCTGCCCCGGGGCCCAAGGGGAACAGCCTGCACATGCCCACCACGCGCACGCCCCCACCCCCTGCCACCGCTGGAGTCTGTGTCACATTCTTTCCTGCGGAACCTGTCAGTCCTGCCTTCAGCCCACGGGATCAGGCATTCTGAGGACCCAGACGCTTTTCAAGGGGCCCTGAGGATGCTCCCAGGAGACAGTGGAAGCTCCCACAGCAGATACATGAGGACTGCCCACCTGCTGGGGAGCAAAGGACAGGGGCCTGGGGCTCCCAGGGCAAGCTTCTAGCAAACGCCTTAGGCCTGTAATTACGTCAGTTTCCCGGCAAATCTGTAACCTGCCCCTAAGCCTCGTCATCTCACCCTACGCTGATGCAGACCACCGCCCATTGAAATTCTGTGTTGTCCAACTCTGCCAAAAGGACTTAAAAAGCCCTATCTTAGCTCCCTCCCAGATGTAAACTCTGGACGCTCCTAACAGTGGAGACAAAGGACCCGGCGGTACACCCTCTCTTCAGCCGCCTCTGGCTCTCTCCCCCCCTCGGCACCTGCAGAAGCTCTTTTTCTCTCAAAGAAAGGAAGCTGGAGGCATAAATAATCTAAACAAAGAGACTGTGATGCCAACCACAGCGGGATGCCCTTTCTCGTAAGCTCGCTCAGCCATCATTTCTTCGGGTCAAGGATTCCTCAAATATAGTTTAAATGGCCCAGCACGCGTGCTGGCCATACACACCAGCACACACGCCCCACCCCCAGCCCCGTGAGCCGAGTGAAGTGCTGATGAAATTAAAGCCAATGCCCACGCTCACCAAACGCACCGAAGGGCAGGTCAACTCTGCCCCGGGATGTGCGCTACGAGTCGCCGCAGCTCGGTTCGGGGCGCTCGCCCACTGTGCCGGGAAAATCGTTCAGAGGCGTGTGCTCTGTTTACCGTCACCTACTCCCAGGGTAGGGGACTTGATGCAGCCGGTCCCCGGGGGCGACCCGACAAAGCGAGCACTTTCTTTCCTCCGCTTCAAGAGTCAAGGCATAGAGAGCGTGGTCCTCTGCCGTGGGCTTCCTCCTGGCCCCTGTCAGGTGCCCCCAGAATGAGAGAAGGAGCAGCGGGAGGGCAAGATACGCTGAGAAGGGGCTCGAGGCCACTGTGTCCCGTCCACTGCTAACTCAGCTCAGGGGGCGTCTAACCTGAGCTGCAGAGAATGTCCGAAAACACAAACAGAAGTGGTTGGAAGATGACATGCTTCGGGTTTCTGAATTATGGTACAACAAGCAGGAATTACTTTCTAGTTTCAAGCACAGTTATATCTTATCTTTACGGAGCAGAGTTGGGGACCTCTGAAGAGTGACAGAGCTGGAAAAGTGTGTACAACTGGCCACTCAAAGACCAAAGAGAAGCACCGAGACAGACGCCGTCATCTGTAAAATCCCTTAAACCACGCAAGTGAAACAGACCCGAGTACCAAATCGCAGAACCTCAATGTTACGGAAATGCAATTTTGGGGGATCTCCTACATTCCTAATGTCCCAGGCACTAATCTAAGGCCTAATGACACAGATGGAGAAGAGACTTACACACCAACAGATTCATGGTCAAGGAAGGGAGACATGAGTAACTACAATATTGGATTAAAAAAACAAAAAGCAAGGGAAGGATTCATGGTCAAGGAAGGGAGACATGAGTAACTACAATATTGGATTAAAAAAACAAAAAGCAAGGGAAGGAGTAGGCGATTGAGAAGAAACAGAGGAAGGACAGAAAGCGTTTTCCGCAAAAGGCAGAGAAGATGATGGGCTGATGGCAGGTGCCTTCCCCTCAATGGTACACACGTAAAAGTCAGTCTGAAGAAAAACATGGAAAAATTCCTGGATATAAGAAATGAATGACCTTTGTCTTCCCCCTCCACCCCAGTAAGCTGCATGCCCAGCGTGGAGCCTGCTGCAGGGCTTGAACTCACAGCCCTGAAATCAAGACCTGAACTGAGATCGAGAGTTGGATGCTTAACTGATTGAGTCACCCAGGCACCCTCAATTAATGACCTTTAAAGGGAAGTAGGCTCCCTTGAAATTGAAAGATAATCAGTGTCAAAATTCCAATGTAGTTACACATTATGTAGGAAGGTAACGTCCCCCCCCCCAAACAGTTTTTTGCTAAAACTGTGGTAACACCGTTTTCCTAATTGCTGTTCTTATTATGAAAGGGTCAGCCTGCATTAAATGGGCTGTTTGATGGACTGAAGCAGAGGAGGCTATCTCTCCGGCATAGTGGAACGGGGGGAGAGCAGGAAAGAGCAAAAGCACAAAGAATAAATGGAGATAAGTCGCTTTAACAAAGCCTGAAACTCCCTAAGTTTCAGGTGACCCGGCAGCAACCTAATAGTCTGCCGTAACAAAACACTCTTCAGAGGAACGTAACAAAATCTAGAGTACAAACTACAATGTCTGGTATACAAAGAAAAATTACCAAACACGTGGAGAAACAGGAAAGCTTATAACCCAGGGTCAAGAGAAACAAACCCAAGGACGATCCAGATGTTAGACTTGGCAGACCAGGGCTTTAAGGAGCTCTAAGTGCGGTAAACAGTGCATGGAACAAAGTGTAATGAAGATACAGGTAGTTTCAGAAGACACGGACACTTGGGGCGCCTGGGTGGCTCAGTCGGTTGAGCGCCCGACTGCGGCTCAGGTCATGATCTCACAGCTCGTGAGTTCGAGCCCCATATCGGGCTCAGTGCTGACAGTTCAGAGCCTGCTTGGGGATTCTCTCTCTCTCTCTCTCTCTCCCTCCCTCTCTGCCCTTACCCACACTCTTTCTCTCAGAATAAATAAAGAAACTTAAAAAAAATTCCAACCTGAAACAGAGACAGACCAAAAGATTTACAAACAATAACCAGAGCCTCAGTGAGCTGTGGGCAAATACAATGGGTCTAACTGATGCGCCATCAAGCCCCAGGAGAAGACAGATGCAAGGGGTCAGGAAAAAGGTTTGAAGAAATAATCCCCAACATTTTTCCAGAGTTGATTAAAAAAACAGTAACAGACTAAGCAATGTCAGGGAAGAGTGAGCGGGATAACACCGAGAAAATCACACCTGCTCACATCACAGTCAACCTGCGCAAAACCTAAGATAAATAGAGGCAGAGCAACACGACAAATAATGGCTGGCCCCTCATCAGAAACAACACAAAAGAGGAAGACAGCTTCCACGCACCAGCACAGAAAATAAATCGTGAACCTGCAATTCCACACTCAGCAGAAACATCTTTCAAACAGAAGGGTCTGTTAACCAAAAAGATGTAAATATGAATACATCTAATTTCAGAGCTTCAAAATATATGAGCAAGGGATGCCTGGGGGGCTCAGTCGGTCAA
Organism: Herpailurus yagouaroundi; assembly: GCF_014898765.1. Classification (NCBI taxonomy): domain Eukaryota; kingdom Metazoa; phylum Chordata; class Mammalia; order Carnivora; family Felidae; genus Herpailurus; species Herpailurus yagouaroundi. Next base: position 18,661,308 of record NW_024412430.1, on the reverse strand, counting down.
GCGTCTGACTCTTGATTTCGGCTCAGGTCATGATCTCACGGTTCATAAGATCGAGTCCCACGTGGGGCCCTTTGCTAACACTGTGGAGCCTGCTGGGGATTCTCTCTCTCTGCACCTCCCCCAATCACGCTTTTTCTTTCTCTCTCTCTCTCTCTGTCTCCCACTCGCTCTCGCTCTCAAAATAAACATCTAAAACAACACAACAAAACATAAACAAGAATTGACAGGACTAGAGAACAGAACAGAAAAATGCACAATTATAGTTGAAATGTTAACACCTGTCTGTCAGTAGTTAATCAAAATAGACAAAAAAATCAGTGAAGGAACAACGGTGGAAACGCTGGCCACCCCCTTTGACCTAATGGACATTTGGAGAACGATATACTCAATGAGACAGCATGGGTGCTTCGGTGCGCACGACACATTCACGCAGACCGACCATATTCTTGCCGTAAAATCAATCACAATAAAGTTAATAGAACTGGAGCCACAAATCTCAGATCACGTTGAGTTAAATTAGAAATCAGTAACAAGAAGCTATTTAGAAACTCTGCAAATATTTTAAAATTGAAGAGCCCATTTCTAAATAATCTTTGGGCTCAAAAAATAAAATACAAGAAAAATTAAATGGTATTTTATTTTATTTTTAAAGTTTATTTATTTATTTATTTATTTAGAGAGAGAACGAGAGGGGGAGGGGCAGAGAGAGAGAGAGACAGAATCCCATCCAGGCTCTGTGCAGATGCAGGGCTCGATCTCATGGTTCATGAAACCTTGACCTGAGCCAACATCAAGAGTTGGGATGCTTAATGACTGAGCCACCCATGAACCCAGGAAAATTAAATGGGATTTTAAATGAAATATGAAAATATAAAATATGAAAAATGAAAACAGGCTACTAAAAATTGTGAAATGCAGCTAAAACAATAATTAAAGAGAAATTTATAGCTTTAAATGCTTAGACAAGCTTTTGTATCTTAACAAGTTGGAAAAAGAATACCAAGTTAAGCCTGAAGTAACTAGAAAATACTAACGATGAGAGCAGAAATTCATAAAATAGAAAAGAAACAATAGGAAAATCAATAAAGCCAAAAGTTGGTTCTCCAAACAAAGTAACAGAATTGCTTATACCTAGAAAAATTGATCAAGAAAAAGAGAAAAACACACATTACCGATATCATGATTGCAAAAGGGGGCATCACTAAAGACTCTACAGATGTTAAAAGATAATAAGAAATATTATGAACAAATATGTGAACACAGATCCAAAAACTTAGAAAAATATGGCAAACTCCTTGAAAAACACAATACACTAAAATTAATGGAAATGGAAACAAAAACTCAGAATAGACCCAAATGTCTTAAGGAAATTTGAAATTATAATTGAAAAACCTCCCCACGATTAAAACCCCAGCCCCAAACAATAGAAACTGGGGACTTCTGTTAAACATTTAAGAGAGAAACAGCAATTTTACACAAACTCGTACAGAACATAAAGGAGGAAGATACTTCCTAATTTACTTTACAAGGTAAAATGATACTAATGCCTGACAAGGATGCCCAAGGACATTATAGACCAAAATGCCCTTGACCAAATGGGCACCATGCTTCACAATACCAAAGCAAATTGGACCCAGCCAAGTTTTTTATTTTTTATATTTTACTTATTTTCTTTTTGATAACAGAGACTTGGGTAATGAACGAACTCCGCTAACCAAGAATACAAGGTTATTTCAACACTTAAAAACCAGTCACCAAAAGCACACAGACAAAGAGGGAAACCATGTAATAATCTCGGTTGATAGGGAAAGGGCAGTTGACAAAGTCAACCCTCATTCATTACCCAAAGTCTCAACAGTCGCTTTCTTAATTTAATAAAAAGGGCATCTATCGGAAGCCTACAGTGAATATGCTACTTAATGGTGAAATACAGAACACTTTCCCCACAGACATCAAAAAAGACAAACCTGTCTGTTCTTACCAATTCTATCCAAATTGCTGTGGAAATCTTAACCATTATGAACAGGAGATAATCAATCCATCCATCCACTGATAAACAGACACGTAAATGGTATTTGGATAAATGACTTACAGATTAGAAAGAAATAAAACTTCTTTCACTCACAGCTGATATCGTAATTTACATAGGAGATGCTAAGTAATATGTATACATATATATATATTTTTTAAATTTTTATAACGTTTATTCATTTTTGAGAGAGAGAGAGAGAGAGAGAGAGAGAGCGCGCACAAGCGGGGAAGGGGCAGAGAGAGAGAGGGAGACACAGAATCCGAAGCAGGCTCCAGGCTCTGAGCTGTCAGCACAGAGCCCGATGCGGGGCTCGAACCCATGAATTGAGAGATCATGACCTGAGCCGAAGTGAGACGCCCAACCGACTGAGCCACCCAGGTGCCCCTGTGAGGAATATATTTTTAAACTACTAAAAACAGGGGCGCCTCGGTGGCTCAGTGGGTTAAGCACCCGACTTTGGCTCAGGTCACGATCTCACAGTTCGTGGGTTTGAGCCCCGCATCGGGCTCTGTGCTGACAGCTCAGAGCCTGGAGCCTGCTTCAGATTCTGTGTCTCCCTCTCTCTCTCTACCTCTCCGCCACCCGTACTCTATCTCTCAAAGGTAAGTAAACATTAAAAAAAATTTTAAACTACTAAAACTAGTACAGATTTAGTAAAACCATAGGACTAAGTCAATACAATCGTTTTCCTATACTTAACAATTAGCAAATGAAAGTTTTTTAAAATGTCATTTACAATCATGTTAAAAGCACACAAGAGAGTAGTCAGATTCATAGAGACAGAAAGTAGAATTGTGGTTGCTAAGAATTAGGGGGAAGGGAGAATGGGGTGTCATTGTTTAATGGATACAGAGTTTCAGTTTGGAAAGGTGAAAAAGTTCTGAAAATGGATGGTGAGGACAGCCAGCCACATAAGAGTGTGAATGTACTTAACACCATTGGATCATACACTTCAAAATGGTGAGATACTTAGGAGAAAACCCAGTAAGATACATACAAGACCTCCATACTTAAAACTTCAAAACACTGTAGAGAGAAAGAAAAGGGACAGAAATAGAAACATCTACCATATTCACAGGGTGGACCATTCAATGGCTTTAAGGAGTCCAGTCTCCCAACGTGCAATCCCACCCATCGAATTCCTAGCAGGATTTTCTTCCAAATTAGTTTCACTTATGCAGTGAAAAATAACTCTATCATGAGAAATTTTTTGAAAAAAAGAAAAGAACCAAGTGGGCACAATTAACAGCACCAGTAAGGGGCAGACTGACATCATGTACCTCCGGATACAAGACCCTGAAAAGGAAACATCACTTGATCCGCTTTTCAGTAAAAAAATGCATGGCCAGAATCTAACATCATAGTCATAACATCATAAACATCAGCCAAATCCCAATCCAGGGACGTTCTGTACAATAACCGCCTTGCACGTGTCAAACATTTCGATGTTGTGAAAGGCTGAGGAACTGTTCCTCACTAAAGCAATATGGAAGGCATTCTGTCCCAGGGAGGGGGTCTCCACAGAATCACTGAGGCCATGAAGGCAACTGGAGAGTGATGGCAATCTGACATACACCCTGAATTTGAAGCTGCTGTTCTGTAAGGAAATACGGTTGATCTTAGGGAATACGCACAGAAGTATTAAGGGGAAAAGGGTGTGATGAATGCAACCACTTCTCAACTGGCCCAGGAAAAGTAACACTTACAAACATGCACGGGCAAGTGATAAATCAAATGAGAAGGGATAAGCCTGGGGAAAGAGATCTGGGACCACGTATTACTCTTCGTGGAACTTTTCTGTACATTTGAAGTAATTTCAAAATGAAAAGTTAAAAAAAAAAAATCCCAGCACATACTTTTGTAGAAACTGATGAACTAGTTCTAGAATTTACTTGCAAATTGCAAAGATACTAGAATGGCCACAACAATCACGAAAGAGAGGAAGAATGAGGGCGCATTTACACCATCTGATTGTATGATTTACCGCATTGTAACTGTCGAGACAATGTCACGTTGGGATATAAGGACAGGGCAATAGGACGCGATACAGAATCTCAAAATAGACGCTCACCTGTGGTCAACTGATTTTCAATAAAGGCACTAAGGCATTTGAGGAGGACCATACAATCGTTTAAAAAACAATACTGGAAGAACTGGATATCGGTACGGAAAAAATAAACCTGAACCCATAACTCTTACTGTACACAAAAACTGCTTTTGAGATAGATCCCAGACCTAACCATAAAAGCTAAAACTATTGCATTTATAGAAGAAAACACCGGAGAATGTCTTTATAGTATTGAGACAAGGAAAGGCAAAGATTTCTCAGATATGACACATAAAAGAAAAAAAAAAAATGACAGACTTACCAGAATTAAATCTTCCTGTTCATCAAAAGACAGCACTACAAAAATAAAAAAGCAAACCACAGACTGGGAGAAGACATTTTACGTATTTGACAAAGGAATCATATACAGAATATATAAAGAACTCCTATACCTAAATAGGAAGATACCACAGTAAAACTGGACAAAAGCCTAACAGACACTTCACAAAAGTGTGGCCTGAAAAGACGGCCCACTTTTGGTGATGGGAAAATGTAAATGAAACCACCGTGAATCATCACAACACAAGATGATGAATGGCTAAAATCGTACGAGGCCACACTTTGGCGTGGATGTGGAATAATTGGAACGTTCACACACTGCTGGTGGCAGTGTGAAAATGGAAAGACCACTCTGGGGAAGAGTCTGGAGATTCCTTATGACTTAGGTACACATTATCATCTGACCCAGTAATCGCACGGCCAGGATGCATTCTAGAGAGATGAAAACATGCTCACAAAAATACTCGAACACGAACGTTCATAGCAGCCTTAACTGTAACTGCCCCGAAGTGGAACCCAAACTTCCATCAACAGGTGAATAAACGTATTGTAGTATCTTCATAAAACAGAATACTTATCACCAATAAACAGGAATAAACCACAGGAACAATCATTCGGATATTACATTCCATGAAAGAAGCCAGACCCAAGGGTCTCCCCAGAGGATGTAAGCACCCCATGGCAGGAATTTTTAGTGTTTGTCTGTTTCCTTCATTGTCGTATCCCCAACACCCTGAGTAAGGCCTGGCACATCCTGGGCCCTCAATATAAATCTGTTAAAAGAATGAATGATTTCCTTAAAAATGAAACACTGTGTTTTATATTTCTGAATCCAAGACGAAATGCTCCTAGCCTCCAATTATACTGACGTCGTATTAGATGTGGCAAAAGCGTCCACGTGATCCAAACGAACACGCCCGACACCCAAATTCATGTCATACAAACTCAAGTCTGCAGCACCTCTTAGAAATACTCACTACTGCCATGGCCCTCTCTAAGGCCAGGATCACACGCGGCGTCCAGAGGCGGAGAAACGGCGGCTCCGGCGTTAACCGGTTTACCGAGAAGTTAAGTGTAATTCTCCTCTACTGTGTTCACGGGGCTGGCCCCTCCCGGGCAAACCTTGGAAGGTTGGTATTTCCTTGGAGGACTTTGGAGGTCGGTGTGTAAAAAGCATTCATCCACGCATCATAGGGCATACCAGCTAATGCATGCGCTTAAGTGAAAACAAAAGGCTAAGTGGGAGCATTAAATGTGTTACTACACGTCCAGTGCTAATACTCTCGTTGCCGCTAAAGCGCAAACGTCTTCGCCTGTGTCGCCTGCCTGGTCTGAATGAAGGAGAGTGTGCGTGTTCTCTAACTACTTTACCCACGATGATCTCTTCAGTCACTTGTTACCCACATCGTCCACTCTTAAAATGAACTACCTTTCTATCTTTTATTCAAGTTTCGCTCTGTGGGATTCTGGGAGTTACGTTTTCCAAGAAATGGAACCTGTCGTTAATGAGAAGTCACGGAGAAAAAAAAAAAAAAAAACAAATCAGGCTGGCTTCTCTCCTCCCAACAACTCAGTTTGATTAGGTCGGTGGTTTAATGGCTTTAACATCAAATGCTCTGCGTCAGCCTTCTGCCTGAGCTAGTTTCCTTACCAACGGTTAAGGCAGCTTGGTTTCTCCTGAAGTCATTTTTAATCACTGGCTTGGCAGTCTCAGGTTTTGTGTTTTTTTTCATAGTGCTATTTTCCCGTAATTAGGATAAAGTTTGAACTCGGTTATGACAGTTCCCTAAAAATACCAGTGGAAGCAGTTGGAGGGAGCAGACAGCCGAGTTCTGTTTAGACACGCCAACCGTGGGGTGCCTCTGAGTCACCCGCCTGGAGATGCCCATGGCTGAGGTTGGGGGCCTGGGAGTGGGGATTCCAGGGCCACGAGCATTTGGGTGGTGAGTAGCCGAAGCCTCAGAGTCACCTGCGGTTTGCGAAGTAAGAAAATAAAGGGGCTCAGGACGCAGCCCCAAGGAAGACGGTTTCCCAGGGGCCAATAACGAACGTAAATTCTATTTGTCCAGAACAACAACACATCTTCCGTTAAGCAGTGTTTGTTGAAGCCCATTATGCGTGCACACACTTTGTGGCCCATGAACTCGGCCCGGGACAGCAACGCAGGAAACACGGACGCTCTCAAGTGCAGGTTTCGGGGGCCACCCGGCCACCGTGCAGCCATGCCACTGGGCTACCCCGTGGTGTGCGTACGGGTCTGTAGTCATGAACACGAGCCACTTTTTAAGAGAGCAGATAAAAATGAAACCCACATATGAAACGTGAGACACGCAAGTGTTGCATTAATCCCCTCACGTTCCCCAGGCTGCTACCTGAGTAAGCTATAATAACCCTGTCTTTGAACCTGCGTCTGTGGGCTAACAGCCTGTTCTGAAAGGCTTTGTTCCCCATATACACACCCTCCACACCCTCCCTCCAAAAAGATGAAAGGAAGAGCAATGTTTTAACGGTAGTAAATCCCTCTACCTCCCCCGACACACATGAACCGCTGTCTGGCGAACCGCCAGAGGCTGGGTGTGTGGGTGCGTGCGGGCAGCAGCTGGGGGCGTGACCTTGGATGGGAGTCACTGCGGCCGTCCCTGCTCGTGTTTCCGGACAGCAGCACGTCCCAACGCTGACCCGCGGCACTCGGGGATCGGCCAAGGCTCCGCTATTACTCACCGCTCAGCTCCCCATTTGGAGGCCCCAGCACCCCGCTTGTCCAACAAGGAAAGAGCCTCGGGAAATGGCCCAAGAGAGGAGTCACAGGTGGGAAGAGCGGGTGACACTCCAGGGACGAAAATGGAGAACGTGTGGACACATCTGGCTTAAGCCCACTGATTTCCCCGTCTTTCTGTCCTGGTTTTGGTTAACTTCAGAGATGCCACAAGGAGGTGGAAGTTAGTCTAGAGACCCGTGATCATGGTCAAGCATGGGTACCCCCGACCACCAGGTGCCCGATTACAGAAGGTCATCTGCCACCACAACGCAGCAGATCAATTCAGCAGCCTCCTGAAAGAATAACTCCCCCCGACCGAGGGATTTCAGGCTCGAACTGTAAAGCTCCCCAACTCAAGGAGTTCTACTATGCAACATAGTATGTTCAAAGGACAGAAACTACACAGTCACCTCTGTGTCTGAAAAAGTAACAGCAAAAACTGGGTTTCTATGCAACTCTAATAAAACACAAACTGACAAAAATCCGGATGGAAGAATAAAAAGACAATGGCCAGGAGATCTAAAAGACACGGTCCGGGAATAAGGCGGATGTATGTGTCAGCTTAGGCTGCTGTGACAAATGGCCCAGATGGGGTAACCTGACTTCTCGTAGTTCCGGAGGCTGACAAGTTCAGTATCAAAGTGCTGGCCTCTTCAGCCCCTGGCTTGCAGATGGCCGCCTTGTCATTGTGTCCTCACACGGCAGAGAGAGAGAGTTCTGATGTGTCTTTCTCTTCTTGTAAGGAGAAGTCTGGTATTTCTTACAAAACTCAGCACACAAATACCCTGTGAGCCACACTCCTCCCAGGTATTCACCTAACACAAATTAAAATGTATGTCCACCAAAACGTGGATGAGAATGTCCTTAGGACCTTTCTCCAAATAGTCAAAAGATGCAAACTACGTAGGCATCCATCAACAGAAGAGTGGGTAACCAACCGGTATGGTTATACTGTGGAACATTCTTCAGCAAAAAAGCGCAGTGGTCTATCGATACAGGCACAGCACAAATAAATCTCAAAAATGTTATGCTAAGTGAAAGAAGCCAGCCGTAAGTGGCTATGTGCTGTAGGATTTCATTTCTATGAAGGTCTAGAACACATAAAACAAGTCCATGGTAGAAAAAAGAACAAAACAAAACAAAACAAAACAGAACAGTGGTTGCCCGAGGAGGAAGTGAGTTTCCTAAGAAGCTGCATGATGGAACTTTCTAGAGTGATAGGAATGTTCTGTGCCTGGACATGGGGTTTGCACCGCAGAGATTTTTTGGCATTCGCTGGACCTTATTAATGGGATACTTGAGATCTGCGTGTTTCATTGTATGTAAGTTTTTTTTTTTTTTAATGTCTATTTATTCTCAAGAGAGAGACAGACAGAGACAGAGTGTGAGTGGGGAAGGGTCAGAGAGGGAGAGAGAGGGGAAACACAGAATCTGAAGCAGGTTCCAGGTTCTGAGCCATCAGCACAGAGCCTGACACGGGGCTCGAACTCACAAACCGAGAGCTGAAGTCGGACACTTAACCGCCTGAGCCACGCAGGCGCCCCGTAAGTTTTAACTCCAAAAGAAGAAACAAGACTAGGACACAGTCACTGAACTCTTGTCAATGATTTCCCCGCTGCAATATTTACGTACAGATACACAAATACCTATAACTGATCATGAAACACATTAAACAAATAAGTTGGATTGATGATGGAGAGACGGGTGATAAGGTTAGCACAGTGAAGTGTATGTAAACGGCAGGGTCTGGTTGGTGGGTATATGGATCCCATGTTCATCGTCAGATCCTTTCTGCTTTTCCATATGCTTGAAATTTTTCCTAATAAAATGTCAGGGAAGAAAAGAGCATCTCAAAGCATGAAGAAAATGGTCCTTGACACAACAGTTCAATGTAGATGTTAATTTCCACCAACTTTATCCTACAGTTCATTGTAATTCCAATCAAAAACACCATCGGAATTCTTCAAGGAAAGTGGGGTGTTCTTTAAGACCTGATACAAACACCTTAAAATTACTGGTGACTACTGACAAGTGACAGAAAAATTTTAATTTCTATGTGATCAACTAAAAATCACGAAGGAACAATGTGAGGGCAGTGGCCAAAGACAAGGAGACAGGTGACAGAGTGGAAACATGAGTGTCCAGAAACAGCGAGCAAACGTCACTGGTGGCAGGGAGAATAAAGTAGTCGATACCAGTCTTTCTCCTTCAGAGTAGCAACAACGAAGAGATTTATGGGAATCACCTTGGAAGTTAGGGAGAAACGGGTCCTCCCTTCGTGGCAGGGAAGGAACCCGCACACACCTACTCGGCAAGATCACCGATCAAAGGTGATCCTGTGCCCCTGCGTGTCTACGCTTCAGAATGTCCCCCAGAGAAACACCAGCCAGCCTCGGGACACACACAGGGAGGCCGCGGTGGATGTGGGTCAAGGGAAATGCTGCTCATCACTGTGGGAATATCACACGCTTCTCCCGGGACAGAGAGAGGGAGAAGGACAACCCGGGAAGTTTAAAATATACTGACGTCCTGGGCATCAAACATGTCCACTGTAATATCCTTTATGTAAAAAAGTGCACGGCAGCCAGAGGAAACCACTCTCCAGATACACGCGTGTGCTAAATGCTCAGAGAGGCCTTATCTGGCACCCACCCAGTGGGAGAGATGATCCTGGGGGCCAGGCTGGGGGTGGGCCGGGGAAACTTTCACTGGACCAGAATGGCCTGAATGGTTGATCCTTCATTAAACGCATCCTTAATTAAAATGGATCCTTAATTGGGGCGCCTGGGTGGCGCAGTTGGTTAAGCGTCCGACTTCAGCCAGGTCACGATCTCGCGGTCTGTGAGTTCGAGCCCCGCGTCAGGCTCTGGGCTGATGGCTCGGAGCCTGGAGCCGGTTTCCGATGCTGTGTCTCCCTCTCTCTCTGCCCCTCCCCCGTTCATGCTCTGTTTCTCTCTGTCCCAAAAATAAATAAAAATAAAAAAATAAAAAAAAAAACGTTGAAAAAATGGATCCTTAATTAAAAATGAGAAAAAAATAAATGCAAAAATATTGCTGAAATTTTTATATAAAATGGGACTATAGTTGATATTTACATGTTTAAGAATTACATTATGATTACATATAAATTATATTTTGTATCTTATTTCCCAATAGTGTCTGTTTGCATTATAGAATGTTTATATAAAGTTTACAAGTATAAAAAAATAAGTCCACTTTGAAATCACAGACATTTTCTCCAAAGACTCACAGCTGTGCCCCGGACGATGGCCACACGCATCAAACACCACAGCCGGTGACGCGGTCGGGGGCGGTGCTGGGATTTCCGTGGGAACGGCCTCCCCGTTTCCCAATGTGCTCGGGACGCCCGGGTCCTGGGTGGCCCCAGCAACCTGGTCTCTACTCCCACACACGCCCTCCAGCCTTGTAGGGTCACGGTCACGGAAAGGAACGAGCAACCGTTGCTCTGAGACATTCCTCCCTCACCCTGAGCCACGGAAAACAGAAGTGTTCCGGCCCGAGGCCAGCACGTCGCCATCTTGTGTGAAGTCCAGCCAGCGTCCAGCAAATTCGGCAAAGACATGTGCTTGTTGGATTGAAAAACCCGGATTCTTACATAACGGAAACCCTCAGGGAATGAGAAAATGGTTCGAGGAAAACAGATACTTACTGAAAGTTATGATTTGGGCTGTGTGTTGGACCTAAAAAGGAAAAAAAAAAAAAGATAGGCTATTAATGCTTTATAATTTGGAATAAAACTTTTTTCCAAACCAGCCAATGGTAAAGGCAGCCACAGCCCAATGCACTCATTTGTGGTGAGCCGTCCTCGGGCCCCGGGCTTTGCTGCTGCCCAAGATTATACGGCAGGGACGGTGAAAAAACCACAAAATATGGAAGAGACGCTCTCTGTGTGTGCAGAAACGTCTAGAGGGATTTTTGGGGTTTTCGCTGTCTTCCCTCTCTCTCTCTCAGCTCATCCAACCTTGACTCACAAGATCTGGTTACTAACAGGGGCCCAGATGGTCTGGAGCCTGTGTGACAGGGCTGGGGCACCGTGGGGACCATCTCACAACTGGGATGAGAGAGGAAGAGTCCCCTCCGGTCGTGTGATTTCCCCGCCACCTCTGACGGGCACAAGTGTGTGGAACCATCAATGCGCTCCGCTCTGGGTTCTGCCTCTCAGCCAGGCCCGGGCTTCTGCGGGTGTCCGTGTCCCCGTCTCGGTGCACGAGGCCGGCCTCCCCCACCCGGCGCACGGCCTTCCCCCTACGCCTCGAAGCTCACCTTTGTGTCTGGGGGTATTTTCTGCACTCCAGGTTTACAGACCATTCCATCTGTGTCTGTTTTCCTTTATGACTAGTAAATGGCTAACAGGTTAAGCCGGGACCTCGTGCACAATGGGAAAGGCCCCGGGGAAATGGTTTTACGGATTTCCTCTCTGCTGGCTCGTGCGTGTTCGGTTTCAGGCTGCAAAGTAATCTCCTGTTCCGTGGCTGCGAGCGCTGCTGGCTGATAACAACACGCCTGGGCCACCCCAACTCACCGAGCCGCACGAACAGGACGCCGGTGGCGGTAATGGTCTTCACCCCGTTGGTGGCCACACACTGGTAGTAGCCCGTGTCTGTCGTGTCCAGATCTTGGATGCGCAGCCGAGAACCGTACTCCGTCTTGCGGATGATGACGCGCCTCGGCTCCTGCACGACCGGGGCATCGTTCTTCAGCCACCGCACGGTGGGGGGCGGGTTTCCGGCCACCTTGCAGTGCAGGATGGCCGTCTGGCCCTGCACTATGGTGATGTTGTTCACCGGCTCCAGAAAATTCAGAAAGTAGCCTGCAGGGGAGAGAGCGGTCACAAAACAGCAAAGCTGAGAGAGGGCTGGAAGAAAGGGCTGCCTGCGAGGAAGCCTTCCATTTTCTCTCATAAATACAGTCCGTTCCTGTCACTGGTGGGGATTACATTCTAGAATGTTCTGAGAGACATGCATCAGCAAACACTGAACCACCGCTCCCAGGGAAATACAGCGTCAGGTTCCTTCGGGCCTCTGGTCACAGTATTTTCATCAATCGCGGCATAACCTCATTTTCTGTGTATTTCCGCTTAAAAATGCCTTATTAACACGTACTGTTGATTCACTGACATCGAGCCCACGGCTGACGCTGCTGTTAACTCATGCCTGAAAGAAGCTTATCTAACATGTGGTTTCCTACCACAAGGCACATCACAGCCTTCTGGTGTTTAGGAACGCTAGGCCGCCCCTCAGCACTGTCCCCGGGGGGATTTTGAACTGCAAAATCACCAGGGCGCCTGGGTGGCTCAGTCAGTTGAGCGTCCTGTTTCGGCTCAGGTCATGATCTCACAGTTCATGGGTTCGAGCCGCACGTCGGGCCCTGTGCTGACAGCTCAGAGCCTGGAGCCTGCTTCGGATTCTGTGGCTCCCTCCATCTCTGCCCCTCCCCTACTTGCACTCTCTCTCTCTCTCTCTCTCTTAAAATGAATAAGCGTTTAAAAAAACTAAGCTGCGAAATCACCAAAACAAAGCACAAATGTGCAGGGAAAAAAAAGACTATATAGACCCCAAAAAGTACCCTTGTTTACAGTATAAGCTGGGACAATTAGACGGGTGTCGCCTTCTTGGGCCTCAGCTAGGAACGTGTGCATTGGGCAACTCTAAATGTTCACGGCTCTGGGCACGCCTAAATGCCCCCAGTGCACCAGGAGTACTGATTTGGGGTTACATGTACACGTTAGGCAGTGGGTGAACTCGAAAATACGGAACCCGTAAATGAAGATCAGCCGTGTTTCTCTCTGCAAACGCTAGATCTTAATCCAACCTCAGGGACTCGTGATGTAATTCGCACTCGGAAAGGCCATCCCCCCTTCCGGCCACAGCACCTTAAAGCTTCGATGAGGAAAAAATCCAAAACAGACAAAACAGACACACACTGAAAAATGAGCTAATCCCTGGCCGGGACAGAACAAAGATGCCTAGGCCGAGTGCTGCCGAAGGCTCTGTCCCACGGCACTCCGGGCAGGAGCAGGGCTGGACAGTTGGGTTCAACCCATCCAGGGACGGGATTCTCAGCTGGTGAACAAGAGGAAGTGAAACAGTTGGCAGGGGAGAGGGGTGTGTGTGTGTGTGTGTGTGTGTGCACGCGCGAGTACCTGCCTGGTGTGGGTCAGGAACTGAGAGATTACTCGAGATGGACGTGCACTGCTAAATTCCACAACACGTAAAAAAAAAAAAAAACAAAACTAAGGCTCGACAGACAAGACGGTCAATCATGAGATGAACTCGCTTCAGACCAAAGGAATATAACTGAGCACTCTGAAAATGACCACAGAATACATTCATGTTCTGAATCTTTGGGTTCCTACGCTTTTTTTTAAGCAGTGAGTTTGAAAGATCGAAAGACGGCACAAATCTGTTAGGACTGCCTTAATTGGATGGCAAATGACAGGATTTCTAGTGGGCCCTTGGGGTACATTTCACAGCATGGAGGGTGGCCCCTAGATGTTGTGTGGCAGGGGGCAGCAGGGGGTGGGGACGCTGTGGGTTTTAAGACGAAGGGATGCTCTTACTTCACAAGGGAGAGTGGATGCATAGCTGTTTGTAAAGGTGTCACTAATTAGCAGTAATCATCATTAACCACATCCTTAGCTTCTCCTTGATTCTCTCCTAGCCAACCCTTTCCTCAGTGCACTCAAGTAAGCTGCAGGTGAGAATTGTCGTGGAGGGACACAAAGCTGGAATGTGGAACAACCCCCCGAAAAGACAGGCCGAACCAAGCAGGGTGGCATTCTGGACGTACACACTTCATAAATGCAACTGCACAAGCTGGGCTGGGGGAACCCTGGTTCCCGCGGCTCCCACCTTAGACCCTGAGTCTTTGGACACTAAACCCGATGCGATCTGACAGTCTGCAGCGGCCACTTCGACACAATCTGGGACCGCCCTGATTAGGATAAAGACACCACGTCACGGTGTTCTGGCCAGAGCCCAGCTTAATGGGGGGGGGGGGGGTTCATACGAAGGAAACTTCCAAGTTGCTTGATATTCAAATGCTTCGTCAAGGTTTGCGTAACATGAATGCACCAGGAGGGCATGTAAAGTGGTCATCAAGCCGGAATGGGGGATAGCAAATGACACATTAAAATCACAATGCTCTCTTTTGGGTGTGAGCTGAACTCCCATCTCCCCTGATGGGAGAAACTGATGACAGTTTCTCCAAAGCCCGGTGACGGTGACAAACCGTAGCTTCCCAGCAGGCACGGGCAACGGGTCTGTATTCGGGTAGAACAGGAGCATCAGCGTCTCTGGGCTGATCAGCAAAAACATCTACAAGGAGCAGGCCCCTGGGGATCTGGGGGCCGGGACATGATGGTCACGACTGGCTCTCATCTCCTCCCTCTAGGGGACCAGGTTGATGGTACTTCTCCCAAGGCCTCCCTCCACTTTTAGGACGTTCGCACACATCCACCTGGGACAGCTCCGCCAGCCGGGGCTGCGTCTCCTGAAAGGTACAGGAGGATCTTCTTCAACACGGATACATTCATCTAGAAAGGGAGGGGGAAGTGGGGGAAGACATCAGAGAGGAAGGTCAAGGGGATCGTTCCTTTTGAACCACCGAGGAGACTTGAGGAGAAGCCAGCTGGTAATTGCTGCACAATTACCACAAACAGACCCAGTATCTGCTTCTCCAGACTATCTTTTTTTTTCCGTCAAATAGGTACGGAAACACGGAATTAATTCTTCACCCTGCCCGCCGACAGCTTCTCCTGCACTGTTGATTGACAATTAGTCTTTCGGTGTTCCCCAAGAAGGCTCCTTTCTGAGAAGTCAGAGTAGGGAACATGAACTCCTGCCTCTCCTGCCCCGTGCAAGGACACGGAGAGCAGGGTGTTACCCCACCCCACCCGGCAAGGTGCCGTGAAACCATCTACCGGAGTCAGAACAAGGCTTAATTCAGAGATGGTGCCGGTTTTTCCTTTTTAGATGCTTCAGCCGTAATAGCTAACGTGGCCTGAAGAGACGCGTATGTGCTGGAAGCAAACACCTTACGCCATTGACTTAACCACTCAAGCGCTCTTGGCTCTGTCTGTTTCTATGAGATATCCAGATCGGGTGAACCTATAGAAGCAGAAAGCAGACAAATGGTTGCCAGAGGCTGGGGATGGGGAACTTACAGAGTGACTCTTAACGGGTATGGGGTCCCCCCGTGGGGTGCTAAAAATGTTTGGAACGGAAGTGTGCTGATGGTCGCACGACACCACAAGTGTGGTCCTGGGTCAGCAAATGCTCCTGAGGAGGGACGGGGAAGGTGAGACCAGGTCGGACAAACCAGGTAAAAGTGGGGGGTACGGTGGGGTTGATGGAAGTGTCAGGTGTGGGGGAGGGGCCACTCTGTCGAAAGCATCCTTCCCCAGGTGCCGGCAACCACCCTCAGATTTGCTGGAATCCTGGGGTGAGGCCACCACCGATTTCTTCCGGGCCCGAGGTGTCCAATTTTTCCAGATCTCCTTCACTGGCAACAGATGAACACTCACCCCTGAAGCCACACCCTCCTCAGTTTGCAGACAGCAAAGGAGAATCCGGTGCAGTGATCCAGCCCACATGTGGAGCTCTCAACCAATTCTTCTTGACCCTCGACCATCTAAACCAGGCAGCTCAGCTCTGTCTTCACACTGGAACCACCTGGGAGCTTACAAGAAGACCCACGGGAACCAGGACCCAGGGAGGGTCTGGACAATGGCATTCGTCAAAAGCTCTAAGTGTGTAGTCAGGACCTGGGACACCTGCTTAAAAAGGCAGAGGACAAAGAAAAGCTACGGTTTCTCTTGGGATGAACCAAACCCACCCAAGAACAAAGTCAGCGCAGACCAGAGACAAGCCCAAGATGAAGCATTGTTGGAGGAGAGCATCAGGACTGGAAAGAACGTGTCTGTATGTCCAGCACCAAACCCTGGAGGTTCTGGATACAAAGGCATACGAAAGCCTCATTTAGCTGGGAATGGACAGGGCAGAATCTCCATGGACGGCACCCTTGCCTTGACATGGGTCTTATATCTACCTCTACCAGAAGCTTAGAGAGACCAAAACCATAGGTAGATACCATGGTAACTTACTAAACTCATAGTACCCTCCCTAGGTGAGTGCCTAAAACAGCCTTTGGGAAGAAATTAAGACGTCACGGTGAACAGCTGATATCCATGGTATCAATGCTTCTGGAATTTTCTCTAACCTTCCCATACTCTTCCTCCACTGGAAGTGGGGGGGGGGTCCCTTACTCTTCCGGAAACACACCCAGCTGGTCCCTCATCTTGCAGTCAACCAGAACACCCTGTCCTCAGATCTCTGCTGTTTCGCCAGGGTCAAGTCTCTGCCAAAAGGTCATGTCCACAGACGGTGTTCCCCTGGCCGCCCCATCTAAAACAGCCTCTATTCATTTCTAACCTTGCTCCCCACAGCACCGATCTTGGCCTGATGCTATGGCAGAGTCACATAATGGTTAAATTACGGTAACTGAAATAAGTTAATGAGTTTTGACATCAAGAATAACAAAATGTGACTTTTTGGGGGCATGTTTCTCAACTTCATGGCTACTTCTTGTCCAGATTCAATTTAGAATCATCCCGGTAAGTTTGATTTCAAGCCTGGGGTGTTGATGGAGAAAAGCTCTACGTTTAGAGATGATTTGTATAAAGCCGCCCTCTAGACAACAGGGAGAAAGCATGCTCTATGTCTCAGTCTCGGGCCTTCTCACTCATTTAGGACATCTCTTTGTCATTTTCTTCCTACAGACCTTCACGTGTATTTTTACGTAGTTTTTTAGGTATCCTGTCACTGGTGGTATCTTTTAGGTAGTTTTTTAGGTATCTTGTCACTGGTGTGTGAATTGTTTTCATTTCTATCTAAGTAGTTTAAAGGAGGCTTAGTGGTTTAAGAAGGCGTGGAGGACAACTCTTAGATTTCTACATCGACTTCCCACTGCTGCTGTAACAAGTTAGCACAGACTTAGTGGGGTAAACCAGCGCCAATTTATTGTTTCACAGTTCTGGAAGTCAGAAGTCCTAACATCGAGGTAGTGACAGGGCTTTGTTCCTTCTGCAGTCTCTGGGAGTCTCTGTCCTTGCTTTTGCAGCGTCTGGAGGCGACACCTGCCCTGGCTCGTGGCACTTCCCTTGCGTTTAGCCCCACCTCTGCCCCCATCACCACATCTCCAACTAGTAACTGTCACCGGCCGGCCTGCCTTTATAAGGACCTCTGCGAGTGTAATCACCTGGATGATCCAGGATCATTTCCCATCTCAAAATCCTTAACTTAATCCCATCTGCAAATCCCTGCACCGTGAAAAGTAACGACACGTCACAGGTTCCAGGGGCATCTTTCTCTTCTGTCCATTGTGTATATTTTGCTTTTATCTTGCCCCTTTACTGAACTATCTTACTAGTTCTAACAGTTTCTGAGTCGACTGTCCGTGCAAATCTTTTCCGTGCAAATCTCTTCTTCTTCAAATAGCAATAGTGTGGCCTTTTTGCTTTCAAAATTCATACCACTCACATCTCCTTTTGCCTAGTTGTTTTGCTCAATATTATTTTTTAAAATAATTTTTTAAACCTTATTATTTTGAGGGAGAGCGAAAGAGAGAGAGCACACCCGAGGGAGGGGTAGAGAGAGAGGGAGAGAGAGAGAATCCCAAGCAAGCTCCATGCTGTCATCACGGGACTCAACTTGGGGCTCGAACTCATGAACCCATGAGATCGTGACCTAAGCTGAAACCAAGAGTCAGATGCTTAACTGACTGAGCCACCCAGGCACCCCCCAATATTAGTTCGTTTTAATTTAACAATTTTAAATACTGAAATGGTACAAACACACAAAACCACAAACATTAATATAATAGATACCCGTGTACACAACATTAACATTTATGCTAACGTTTTGCCATAGCTGATTTAGAACACTGTTAAAAAAAATTACACATTCTAGAATGCATCTAAAACCCACATTTCCCTGTTTCTTGAAAACTGGTTATGCACCAGGCCAATGCACATTTCTACTGTTTTATATTTTTAGAAATGTTCCCTGAAAGATCACTGTTAGGTTTTTTTCCCCGTTCAAAGTCAGCTTGGGATTTATTTTTGTTGATGCTCATTTATTTTAATGACTGTGTAATATTTCACTGTACAAACCAACCATAGTTTCTTTATCCTTTTCTCAAATGCAGGGCAGTAAATTGTTCCCACATTTTTGTTAGGGCTTAATCACCACCTGTACACACGTCTCATCGTGCACACATACAAGAATTCCTTGAAAGTGTCCACCCGCATGCAAGAGTGCATGTCACGGGGCTTTGAAATCTCTCATTTATGTAAGTCTCAAGGGTTCCCGAAACCACCCGCGTGGTTCACCATCAACGTCAATCGAATTGTTTCCCCTTCAACTATGTCAACATTTGTGTTTAGGGGCCAAAAAACGTTTGCCAACCTGATGAATCTGAAATAGGGCTGTTTCACTCTCCATCTAAAGAATGTGTCCTGAGATGGGGCTCCTGGGTGGCTCTGTCAGTTAAGCAACTGGCTTTGGCTCAGGTCATGATATCACGGCCCAGGAGTTTGAGCCCTAGCTGGGCTCTCTGCAGTCAGTGCAGAGCCCATTTTGGATCCTCTGTCTCCCCCCATCTGTCTGCTCCTCCTTGAATAGCATATGTTTGCCTTTTCTCTCAAACATAAATACACATTCAAAAAAAAAAAAGTAAGAATGTACCATGAGCTGGAGTCTCTTGGAAAGGTTACTGGCCCCTGGCCTCTCCTTCCGCAGCTGTCTGTTCAAACCTTTACACTGTTGCTCTAACTACTGCCATTCATACATTTTCTTTTTCCATTTTTTAAAATTTATTTATTTTTGACACAGAGAGAGACAAAGCATGAACGGGGGAGGGTCAGACAGAGAGGGAGACACAGAATCGGAAGCAGGCTCCAGGCTCTGAGCCATCAGCCCAGAGCCCGACGTGGGGCTCGAACTCACGGACCGCGAGATCGTGACCTGAGCTGAAGTCGGACGCTCAACCGACTGAGCCACCCAGACGCCCCTTTCTTTTTCCATCTCTAATATAAGCATTCAGTGTGCAGATTCCCTTCCACTTCTTCTTCAGCCATCTAATAAGTTATTTAATCTCCATACGGTTGGTCGGCCAGACCCACATATCTTCCAACTTACATTATAATATTTTCTTTTAGCTCCAAGTTATTGAAAGTGTGCCTACCACACTGTTGTCATAGAACCCGGTCTACGTGATGATGATTCTTCGACACCACCGATATTTGCTTTATGGCCTAGCACGGACTCAATACCCAGAGTAGCGTTCCACATTTTACCAGTAAGAATGTGTTTTCTCTAACCGCTCAGTGCAGGGATTTACATATGTGCATTAGATTAAACTTGTTAAGTTTTTCAAAGTGTTAATAGGCTCATCTATTACTTTCGATGACACGTGTGTTCATGGACTCTGTATTTGTCACATGGCTATTAGTAACTCTGTGAAGGTGTGTTTACATATTGGAAACTATGTTACTGGGTGCAATAAACTTCAGGTTTATGGCATCAGCTAGTCTTCATATACTGTCTAATGCTTTTGTCTAAAAGCCCATTTTGTCTGATTTTGAGGTAGGGTACTCTTTTTTTTTTTTTTTAATTTTAATTATTTATTTTGAGGAAGAGAGAGACAGAGTGCAAGCCGAGGAGGGAGACACAGAACCCGAAGCAGGCTCCAGGCTCCGCACTGTCAGCACAGAGCCCGACGCGGGGCTCAAACTCACCAACCGTGAGATCATGACCTGAGCCGGAGTCGGACGCTCAACCGACTGAGCCACCCAGGCACCCCTGATGTAGGGTACTCTTGATTAACATAGTCTTGCACTGTATTTTTAATTTTTAAAGCCATTGTTATGAGTATACTTTAGAAACGAATCCTGTAAACAGCATATAATTTAACATGTCAATTGATGAATCTTTACGCATGAACCAGGAGGTTTTTAACTGGCAAGTTTTATTTTGAATGTTTCCATTCTGTATTTTATTTCTCATTTCATTTTCATTTTAATCTGCCTTTCCTGTTTTCTACTTGATTGATTTTTAAAATTTTTCTTTTTCCCCTTTACTTGTCTAAAACATGTAGTCGGCAGCTAACCTACCTATTTTTTACAGGCAGACCTAATTTGGCAAAGTTTCCTCCAAATGCGACCAAATACAAGTGCCATGAAATGCTCAGAGATGCAACCACATGCCCACCCATCAGTTTTGAGTTACTGCTTCCCGGTGTTCAGTCATACTGGATATCTAAGCCCCAGCGGTCGTTATTATTTATGATTTTTACTCTCAGAGTTTATTTAGACTTGCTGACCTGTTAACCAAGTGCTTTTCCTTGCTTATGTGGCTTGTACTTCACCCTTCCTCTGGGCTCAGCTGAGCTCATCCTGAATCGTACTTGGTCTTTGGGTAAAGGACTGAGGTTGTAAACACCCTCGGTCTTGGTCTAAGAGTTACCCACGACTTTCACACTTGAGTAATAGTTTAGCTGGGTATGGAATTCTGGCCTGGCACTTACACTGCCATTTTCTGGCTTCTGAGTTTACTGCAGAAATCAGGCTGGTTCTTGTTCATTTGTGGGTAATCTGATGTTTCCCCTCTTAGGCTGCTTTTCATGTTTCCCCTCTATCTTTGCCAGTCCCACGTATCTCTAGCTGTGGATTTATCTGTATATAGACTTAATGGGCCTCAGTACCATTCCCGATTCCACCAATTCTGTAAAATTCTCCACCAATACCTCATGAAATATCGTTCCTCCATTTCCCTTTATTCCTCCTCTGAAATCTGCTTCTGCATAGATGCCGAATTTCCTCCCATATGTAGTTTCTCCGTGTGCTCCGCTGCTTTGATATTCCCTAGCTCCTTTTAATCTCCAGCTGGGCACCCTCTTGCTCCTTGATCTGCCCATTAAGTTTCTCATTTCTCCGACTACAATTTTTTATTTCTAGACAGCCTCTTTGGTTTTCAAATCCACCACTGCCTTTTCTTCCTTTATTTTTAATCCTTCTGGCTTCCTTGTTTACTAGCTCACCACTCATCCCAAGCCTCTCCGAGTGTGCCTTGTAATTTTCCACTATAGGGTGGGTTTTCTGTGGGAACCCCTTGGGGACTAGGTTCCTGCAACAGTCAATGCCAAGTCTTCACGTTAACTCTTGGGCCTGGGATTCCCCCCCAACAACATTCCCAGCATGTAAACCGGGTTTCCTGGGGGGTGGGTCCATGTCTTGTTTTTCATGGTAGCGCCTTCCATGTTCGCCCCCTCGGGCCAGGGCTGAGGCGAGGACTGTAGCCCCTAGGTCTCCTCGCCTGCTGCCAATCGCTTACCTACCATGGTCACTCAGTTCCCTGGACCCCACAGGTTCCTTCCTGGTTTGACGCTGAAACCCAAGGTTCCTGCTGTGGCTGAGCCTTGATGACCGTTCAGAGGCCTTACATAGGGCACAAGAAATGTAAATTCTTTCACTTTCCTGAAGCCAAATTCGATTTCTGTCTCAACCTCTTATTTCTCCTGATTGAAGGAAATGTAATATCTCCAATTCCAAGTGATGTCAGTAAAGCTAAGGAATTTATTCACGTGATCGCAATCAGCATTTTCCCTCTCTTGGCTATTCTCTCCAGTGTCGCATTTGCGTCTGGGGATACTCCTCCAGCCTCAGTGCTTGGAGGATTTGAGGCACCTGCAGAAGCCTTCTGCCTGTCTCCAGCATTTGCCAACTTGTGCACGCCTTACTGGTGTTCCTTCTACTCTGGAGCCCACGGATGTGTCCATAGCCACATGGGGACACATGTTGGGGAGCCCGCATCGTAAGTGCATGACACCTGCAAAACACCACTCTTTGTCTCAGATAAACTAAACCATGGGGACATTCTCCGAGGCTGCAAACAGAGTAGGACCACCTCAAGTGGCTCGTGCCCTGGCAGCCCAGGGCAGCCACAACTCAGCTTCCTCCCTATTCCTGGCTCCTGGTCATGTCTCCATCTCTCTTCGCAAGTGCACGTAAGCAATTACATCTTCTACTAATTTTTATTGAGCACTTGTATATAATTTAAGCGGGGGGGGGGGGGGCAAGTTAGTTTGGCCCACCATCGTAACCATCATTAATGCTCTGGAGGCCAAGATCCAAGCCAGAAAGAAAGTTCTCTGAAGAGGAAGCACAGTGTTGTGTTGGCCCCTGGGGTTAGTTCACAGGCTCCCATTTAAAATCCTGGCTTCACTTCCCTTTTGTGCAAAATACGGGGTTTGTACTAATCTTTGCTCAGCTTTCCTCCAGGTCACAAGGCTTCCTTTTAGGACCATTCCAAACCACTCCGGACATGACAGAACAGGCCAGGAGGGGCCAGACCCCGGCGACTGAGAATCTGGCTAACTTGGATCAGTCAGCACCCCACAGTGTTAGAGGCAGAACAGAAGTCTTCCCTTCTAATTATCCAAGAGGGTTTCCCCTCTGCACGGCGGGGGAACTTTAACAACGATGCTAATGGATTCCGCGCCCCTGTTCCCGGGGCCAGCTCTCTGCTCACCCCTAACTCCGGACACCGGACCCGAGTCCAAGCAGGACCGACACGCCAAGGGCAGAGGTAACAGGAGAGCCCGTTACTATGGGCCAGCACTCCCGTCTCACAGTCGGATCAGTGATGGATGGTCTTTTTCTCCCAACTGACCGTCCCCACGTTTTCCCACTCGGTCAAATTACTTAGGTGTTTGAGAAGCGGCCTGTTTACCAGGCCACGCTGACTGGTCTGGGAAGGAGATAAGGAAAGCCTTACGCACCAGGGGTCACAAGGTCACAGGGCTTTGACTGGTGGGAAATACAACAGACAAGCTGCCTGGCAGGGCAGGTGAGGAGGGGACCCTGAGGAGCACACGGAGGACATAAAGCCACTCTTCTCAGGGGAAGTATTTACAGCTCCATAAATCAGCCGGAGGCAGGGGCGAGGGGTCACTCCTCTCAGACGCTCCCGCTGAGCTGTCTAGCAGTCTGCACAGAGCCAGCTGCAGGTTGGGGTGTGGGGGGGGAAGATGGCTGAGCAGAGGAGCCACAGGGACAGGATGGGGGTGGTAAGATGGGCAAAGGTGGGAGTCAGAGAACACGGGAAACAGGAGCAAAGGAACCCGAAGGGCCTGAGAAATGCAGAAAAGTACATGAGCGTTTCTGCGCGTTTGGAGGAGGGTGAACGGTGGCCCCAACGACACGGGTTGGAACCTGTGACCGTGCCCTTATTTGGAAATAGGGTCACTGCTGATGCAATCAGGTTAAGAGGGGATCACATGGGTGGGCCCTAGTCCAATGGCTCTTGTCCTTATCAGAAGAGGGACATGTGGACATGGATGCGCAGAGAAGACCACACGACAAGAGGCAGGGACGGGAGAGACGCGGCCACAAGCCTAGGAAGTCCGCGGGCTGCCGGGCGCCACCAGCGGCTGGGAGAGAAGCCCGGGACACTCTCTCCTTCAGAGACCCCAAAGGAACAACCCCACCCCACCCCCCGCCCCCGCAGACACCCTGATTTGGGACATCTGACTCCAGAACTGGGAGCCGGTTTCTGTCATCTGAGACACCTAGCCTGTGGTCCTTTGGTAGGACAGCCCTCGGAAGCTACTGCAGAAGGGTAGAGGGACTGAGGAAGGAAGGAGCTGGCCCCACAAGCCTACACCTGCACCGGGCGACACCCACAGACCCACAAAGGGTCAGGGGCACGAACACACACACACACACACACACCCCAGAAGTTCCAGAAACGTACCCAACGCATACACTAATCAATCCACATGCCCTACAGGACTCAGGAGCCCAAAGCTCAGGAGACAGAGACAACAGGGCTCAGGGCCAGGCCAACACTGTGATCTACGAGCTCTGCTGATTGTTCTGTCCCCTCTGTCCCGGGAGACTTCGGGTCTGCACCGGAGCGCGGCACCTGCAAATAGCAGGGGGCAGCCTGGACTCCTGCCCTGTGACTTAGGATGCCCTTGAGACCACCTACAACTGCAACGTATCCTCAAGCGGGGAGAGCTTGGAATTCTCCTCCTGGGCCCTCAGAAATTATCCGCTTCCCACACACATTCCAAAGTACTGATTTGACAAAACCCCAGACGTGTTGCCTCTCCACTTCAAATACAGCCTTGGAGCACAAGACCAAAGGGTTTCTGGGGCAAACGTATGCTCTTGTAAATGTCACGACAATAACAGTGACAATGACAAAAATGCTAGTGACCTCACCAGTAAGAAGTAGTGCGTCGAACGCGGCAAGGAATCTAAGCTCCTGGTATATATCCACTCCTGGGTTAGCCCAGCACCGTAACCCAGGAGTCCTAGGCCGGCTTCCGTCCGAACCCTGACGGTCGTTTGGCATGCGAAAACTTCAGGCGAACTTTCCTGGCGTAAATCACGTCTTCTGTGTTTTCTCTCCTACGTAGGCTTTTCGCTTGGGGGTCTTTCTCTGTCGATACCCACCACCAACTATGTATCTGTTAAAAACCAACTGCTGGCAGATGGCAGAGTACATCTGAACACAAATGCTGTCTACGCGTGTGCCTAATTCCCAGGTCCCAGTTTGCTCGGAAGAGACGAAGCGGTTCTCTCACCGGAGGACTGGCCTGCCAGCCATTTCCCCCTGCTGGTGATTTTATAGATGCTGGGGCGTCATAAATGCTAACCGGATTAAAAGAAAGAGCTCATAGAGTCCATTCAGCTACCAATACTTTTTTTTGTATGATTAATCCACATATGGCCAAATAGTGACACCCCCTGGAGTTCAGCAAAAAAAGCACACGGAACAACAAGTGTGGAATGGCCAGGCCAATTCCTTCCATCACGAGCGCGTGACGAGGAGGCCGGGGGAGCAGAAAGGAAGGGTAGAGTGAGTCCCCTCTTGTGCAAGAGCCGTCACCCAGGAAGAAAGAAAATCGTACTACAGAACCAGAGAATTGGGCTGCAATGACTGGCTGGGGCCATTCGCTAGGATCCTGTCCCCAAGGGGCTGCTGAGGTCTGGACGCCTGAGACTGAGGCACACGCGGATGGTCACACCCGGGAAGAATAACAAACAGCACAGGCCTCCTGCCACTGCTTCCTGGGTGAGTGCCGTGCGCTGAGCCCTCCTGTCCCGCTGGGGGTGCGCCGGCCACAGCGGGATGCTGGAGCCGCATCCGATCCCGGGGTGTCCTCCAGCCACAGCAGGCTCACACGGCTGCTCTGAGCAGCTGGCGGCACCCAGGCGGCCCCCACGGGGAGAGAGGCCCAGCTCGCCGTGGTCCCCTGCTTCTTTCCCGCGGCCCAGGCACGGCGTGCACACACAGGCCCACGCGTGTGCACACACGCCCGCTTTGCCAGTGAGCATCTGCAGCTGGTGTTTCTGTGCCCTGGAGAAGCCAAGGCAAGCTTCCAGAAGCCTCGGCACTGCAGACACGAAAGCACGCTCCGTTTTCACACAATCACACGTGGGTTAACAAAAGCAGTCAGGACGCAGTCGAATGCCAACCAAGCAGAGGGCCTTACAAAGCATGCGGCTGTGGGCTTGAGAAATTGCTCCCAGACCAAGAAGGAGGGCCTGGAATCCCACCCAAGGCACAGGATCTGACTTATCCATGTTTGGAGCTTGTGGCTGGATGCAAATAAAAGTTTCTGTGAACGTTCAGCCTACGGTCGCTTCCGAGCCTTGGTCAGCAAATGCGTCTTGCATCCAGGCGGGCCCGAAGGACCTTTCATCTTGCAGCTGTGACAGGCCTTTCTGGTCCCTGGAGACCCCGCACCCTGCACCGGGGGACAGGTCTGCTGTAAACACGTTGCCCCCTGGGGAGTCTGGAGTCTACGAGGGGAGTGCAGGTTAGAGTTCGACTCGGCCAGCCCCACCTCCCGCCCACCACCACCTCACCTCTCTCTTATCTGCCCCTCACCTCCCTCCCACCGCCCCTCCCATTTCCCCCCCATCACCCTCCAGACTACCAAGGCAATCTTTGCACAGCCATCAGGCGACACCGTGTCCCAGGCCAGAACCTTGCACAGTGGAAGACGGCGCTCAGAATAAATCAGAACATTCTCCCGCCACCTAAAAAGCTGTATATGTTCTACCCAGGGCTGCCCAATATGACTTTCCGTGGTGATGGAATGTTCTAGATCTGTGCTGTCCACCGTGGTGGCCATATGGCCACTGACCACTTAAAATGTAGCTCTGAGAACTAAGGAACTGGACTCTTGATTTTACTTAATTTTAATTGATTTAAATTTGAAGACCCACGCATGGCTTGATGGCCTTGGAACTAGGTCATGTTGGTTTAGTCCCCTGACCCTTCTGACCTCAGCTACCCAACCCTTTCTCTCAGCTGCCTCAGGGCCTTTGCACAGACACTGCCATGCCTCAGGACTCCCCCGTCTTTGTCAGCTCTTCAGATCTCAGTGTAACATCTCGTCCTATGCCAAGACGCCCTTCCCTTCCTTCCAGATCAACACAGCCCTGTCTCTTCCTTCCAGCTACTCTGTTGAGCATTCAGGATTCTGACTCCCCAGTACGGGGAAACGTCATGAAACAGAGACCACACGGGATGGTGTCGTGCTGTTTGGGTCACCAGCATGTACCTGGGCCTCACACAGCAGGGGCATAAAGAGACGGTCAGGGAATGTGTGTGGACCATCCAGACTGCAGGCTAAGTCAGCCTTCTGAGAAATGTTTCACCAGGCCCAACATCCAGAGCACAGGCCTTGCCCCCTGGGGACACATCCCTATCCTGATGGAGGTCTGACCCCTGCAAGCAGCCTGTGTCCCTGTGAGGTCCCATCGAGGTCCACACACCAGGCCCCACCAAGGGCAATCACGGCTCCACACGCCCTTGACTGAAATGACTGGCCTCTAAGCAAACAGCACACACTGGTGAGAGTTCTGGGACGCGGAGGGAGCTCAGCACCCCCGTAGGACCCCGGGAAATCTCTCGGGACCTGCAGGGACAAGCCGGCCCTTCGACTGAGGCCAGCAGACTTGGGTCCTAGCTGCTCAATGCCCAGGAGACCCAGCTGCGGACACACGGAGGGGCAACCTTCCTGAGGGGACGCGGGACCCTCAACCTACAGCGGGCTAAGAAATGATTATGGATTCCTGGTCTTTGAATAATTAGGAAGAAATCAGGCAGAAGTAGAGCGGATTTTTTTTTTTTAGCATTCCCATTTTTTTTTTAAGTTTTCTCATTTTATTTTATGGGAGAGAGAGAGCCCGTGTGAGCAGGGGAGGGGCAGAGAGAGAGAGAGAGAGAGGGAACCCCAAGCAGGCTGTGTGCCGTCAGCACAGAGCTCGACGCGGAGCTCAATCCCACCCACCTGGAGATCATGACCTGAGCCAAAAACCGAAAGCCAGACGCTCAGCAGACTGAGCCACCCGGGCGCCCAGAGTGGTCGCTTTAACAGGCAATCGTCGGGCACTGAATTGCGTCTCCCCCGAAACGCACACGTCGAAGCCGGTGCCCAGCGCGATGGCGTTTGAAGGTGGGCCTTCGGGAGGGGTTAGGTTAGATGAGGTCTCGAGGGGTCCCCACGAGGGGGTCGGTGCCCTAAGGGAAGAGGAGCCGGAGTGCTCTCTCCGCCACGTGAGGCCAGAGAGAGGGTGCCATCCGCAAGCCAGGAAGAGAGGCCTCACCCAAACTGACCTGCTGGCGCTCTCACCCTCGCCCCCCAGCCGCCAGGACGCTGGGGAGTGAGTGCATTCCTGAGGATGACGCCGCCCGCACGTGGTGCTTCCTTACAGCAGCTGGGCTGGGACGGCGATCAAGGCGACAGGGTGACAAAGGGCTGAGCGGGAGGGCGGCCACCTCCCCGAGGAATCGGGCTGTATCGGAAGAAACGTGTCCCATCCACTCACGCTACCAACCCAAGATGCCTGCAGAGTGCACCGCGGGAGCAGCGAGCCAGACGGTGACCTGTGGGGGAGGCTGAGGCACGAGACAGACCACCCGCTCCTCCGTGAGCCACCCGCTCAGGCGGGACGCCCACTGGCTCCGGAGGGTTTCAGGGAGGACCCCAGGAGACCGCCACCCGTCAGCAGGTGACGGTGGCCCAGCCAACAGTGCAGCTCCTAAGGGTCTGCTCAGCCCCACGGGGCTCCCCACAAGGCCCCTTCCCCCCCTCCGGCGACCATCTGCCCGCCACCTGCCAGCCGCCACCTTCCGACCGGCTCGGACCAGCCCTCGATGCCCCCACGGCTGCCGAGGCAGTCACATCGCCACACCCACCAATGGGGCAGCGCCGGGCCACGGGCACCCGCCACCCATCCCAGCAGCCACGCCCCGGGTACAGAAGGCACCCCACGCCTCTGCACGCGGGCCCCCGAGAACGCTTCCGAACCCCTGCTTCCAAGAACTCCTCACTCTTTTACCTTTCAGGGTTGGAATAGGGCCGTCCTGTCCATCCAGCTCTCCCAGAGGGTCATTCGGGTCCGGAGCCTCCATTTCCCCTGGACGAAAGAAAGAGCACAGCACACACATCCGTGAGGTTTACTGCACGCCCTGTACTCGGCTTCTCGTGCAAGAACAGTATTCTAGCAAAACCATCCACTGTGTACAGAAAACCTAGGAGGACAAGGCGCTGTGGGAGCTTCTGGAAGGCTCTGATCTGGCATGGCAGCAGAAGTGATTCTTCACGTTGACCCCCAGGGTGGCAGAGCACACAGACGAAGCGCACGTGTGACCGAAGCCCTGAGCGCCATTCAGGGAGGGGCAGAGATTCGAACACGGGCTGGCGAAAGAGAACACCTCGGTCACCAGAGTCTGCAGGTGGCCCTCCGGAGGCGGGCCCTGGAGATTGTGAATAAATTCGGAACCGGGGTGTTTCAGGCAGCGCGTTCCCCTCCTGGTCCCCCCCGGATTCACTGGCAGCCAGCGGCCAAGGACGGACCTACCTACAGCTGTGAGGACAGAGGTATCTCGTCCTACGGCTCTAGCAACCCACCCTGTAGAGACGGGGTCACAGCAGGCGCAACCACTCCCAGGCTCCCCCCCACCCAGCGCGGGAGCAGATCTGGTCCGCCTAACCCGGAAAACCACACAGAGCCGTGGGCCCCTGTTCCCGGGTCCCACCAGTCGGGCTGGGAGGGTGGGGTAGAAATGGTGGCTCTGACGACACATCCGGATGGATCTGGGTCTGTGACATCAAAGCCTAGCATGGAATGGGACACACGTGCCGAACGTCACGCAGCTTAGAAGGAAATCTTGCCCTGCTACACGCGGACGAACCTGGGGGACATTATGCTGAGGGAAAGAGCCAGACGCAGAAAGACAAATAGTGTCTGACCAGTGAGGTCCCCAGAGGTGCCCAATTCATAGGCAGAAAGCAGACAGGGGGGCGGCGGGGCGGGGGGGGGGGGAGGCAGGAATTGGTGGTTTAATGGGGACAGGTTCTGGAGATGCGTGGTGATGGCAGGAGTACAATAATGTGAGTGCCGTTAACGCCACTGAACCCCGTACTTAAAAATGGCTAAGACGTGGGGCGCCTGGGCGGCTCAGTCGGTTGAGCGTCCGACTTCAGCTCAGGTCATGATCTTACGATCCATGAGTTCGAGCCCCGCGTCGGACTCTGTGCCGACAGCTCGGAGCCTGGAGCCTGCTTCGGATTCTGTGTCTCCTTCTCTCTCTGCACCTCCCCTGCTTACACTCTGTCTCTCTCTCAAAATTAAATAAACACTTTTAAAAAAATGGCTAAGACGTGTGGAGGTTCCTCAAAAAATTAAAATTAGATCTACCCTATGACCCAGGAACAGCACTGCTAAGAATTTACCCAAAGGACACAGGAGGGCTGATGCACAGGGGCACTTGTACCCCAATGTTTATAGCAGTGCTTTCAACGATAGCCAAATTATGGAAAGAGCCTAAATGTCCATCAATTGATGAATGGATAAAGAAGATGTGGTTTATAAATACAATGGAATACTACTCAGCAATGAGAAAGAATGCAATCTGGCCTTTTCTAGCAACGTGGATGGAACTGGAGGGTGTTATGCTAAGTGAAATAAGTCATACAGAGAAAGACAGACACCATATGTTTTCACGCTTATGTGGATCCTGAGAAACTTAACAGAAGACCGGGGGGAGGGGGAGGGGGGAAAAAGTTACAGAGAGGGAAGGAGCCAAACCCTAAGAGACTCTTAAAATCTGAGAATAAACTGAGGGTTGATGGGGGGGGGGGGCGGAAA